>NC_136493.1:93764122-93844122 GCF_053919585.1 Euprymna scolopes
GCAAAAAAGAATAAAAAACACACAGAAAATAAATGCATCGACCCCAATTTACAACGTAGACTGTGGTTGCTGGTTATTATTAAGAGCTTGCCTACTTCACAAAGTCTTAAAAATGTAGGAACCACTTGTCCTTGCAATTACTTTGGCTTCTTTTTTGATGGTCTATTTGCTTAACATAATATATATATATATATATATATATATATATATATATATATATATATATATATATATATATATATATATATATATATATATATATATATTGTGTGTGTGCTATTTTAGTAGCGTCTTCAGGTCAGAATCGCCCAACATGTTCCCCGTTTCATCCGAGATCATCAACCTACTACCAGAAAATCTCAACTGATAGAATCGTCCATCGGCCAACACTTGGTCGATAAAAAGGAGTGCGGTCTTGTTTTCTCTCCGGAGTGTTTTTATGTTTTGTACCGAGGACGCACAAAGTTCCACCTGTCTGTCCTCGAAGCACTTGCCATCATTGCTAACCCCCCTACTTTACTTTGTGCAAGCAGAGAAACCTCCGGCTTCAATTAGAATTATTTGGGTAGTCAGGTTTCTTTTTTTTTCTCTTAACCTCCTCTCTGCTCTTATTCCATATCACTACCAAATATTCTAAAAAATAATAATTTTCAGACTTATGACCCTTGAAAATGTTAGTCTGAACGAAAAGCGCTTTGGGTGTATTTTAACGATCGTTTTTAATCGACTTATTTATTTTACTGAATTGTACATATAACTTGCCCCATTATATATATATTTTTTCTTTTCCTCACCCCGGTTTCCATTTTTTTAGTTGATTGAATTTACGCGATGGTTCACTTCTTTATAATTATTCTAAAATTTTGCCAATCGAATAAAGATATATATATATATATATATATAAGTTTATTATATCATCAGAACATTAAGTAAAAGTCACAGGTAAATATTAAAAAAAAAACTTTTTAGGTCACGGCATTTCGAAGCTAAATTCTTTTCTTCAGCACTGGATAGAGCCAGCATTAGACAAAATGCAAATATACAAAAAACTGACTTAATGGCATTAATATATGAAATAAGAAGTTTTCAGTCAGAGTGACGATGCTAACAAAACATGGAATTAATTAAAATATCAAGTAAAACCTCCGAAGAATGTAAGAAAAATTAAAAAAAAATGAAGTTTTGTATCTAAGGCCAACCACTTACAAAGAACAATTACTTATAAGTACAACAATTAGTATGCTTCAGAAATAAGAGTCGAAGAACAGTAAAATAAATATAAAACATAATAAACGAATAAATACTTTAAATAAAATGAAAATAAAAATAAAACAATAATAATGCAAAAACTACGAAAATAATTAACATAAGTAAAAACGAATTATAATGACCATAATCTTCGTAACTGTGAAGGAATAGCAGAGTGTGTCGGTTGCATGGACCATGTTAGCTGTCTGAAATTGTGTTTTATAAGTTTAAGGTAAGAGTACGTGACTAAATATGTAGCAATGACATAATTTTGCAGACTTGTTATTTGCAATACGTAGCAATAGTGTAATGAATACCTTTTGTAAAGTAATAAACAGCACACTGAAAAAACTGGATATTTTGAACTCGGAGAATTATTACAATACACTATATATATATATATATATATATATATATATATATATATATATATATATATATATGTGTGTGTGTGTGTGTGTGTGTGTGTGTGTGTGTGTGATAGCCGTTCAGTTCGGTTTTGCTCGGACCCTATGTACTGTTCATAACTTTATGTGCATATGTACATATATATGCTAAAAAGTTTTACTCGTGTCCAGGTAACGAACATCTAACATTTCAAGTGTTTAGGCCAAAAATTGACGGAGCAGTTTGGTAGAGTCTGTAAAGGTCAACTCTGTCATCTCTTAGTAGCTAAATGCTCGACCAAAAACTGATTAAAAAGCTTCCTGCATGTCTGGATACCCTTTATATAAAACTTCAACTGTTTAGACCAAAATTTGGCTGAGTAATTTGGTAGAGACCGCAGAGGTCAATTTTTTTAAAACTTTGACTTCAATTTCGAGCCCTTGACATTTATTGTTTTGGGTTCAAATCAAATTAAAAGTTTTATCCATGTCCAAGTAACCTACATCTAAAATTTTAAATAAACGACCTCCCTGGCAAAATTGTCTGTGAAATTGGTATATATGTTGATGATATCACTTTCTATAACAGACACGTCAGGAAAACAAATGAACACATATCTAGAGAAATGGCAGAAACACTAGAGGACGACCTCCAATCTGTAGTGGAATGAGGACAAAAATAGATGGTCACATTCAATGATGCCAAAACTAAGACTCTTTATCTGAAAGTACATCTTTTAAACTCCTCGGCCTTACGTTCACAGTAAACATGAGTTGGAAATATTACATTGAGAGCATTGCCAGGACCGCTGCGAAAAAGGTAGGTTGTCTCTACCGTGCTAGAAAGCTACTAACGTCCGAAAGTATCCTGTACCTCTATACAGCCATCATTCGCCCATGTATGGGGTATTGCTGTCATATTCGGGTTGGTGCATCTGCTACTAGTCTCTCACTCCTATGCAGTGTTGAAAAGAGAGTCGCCAACCTAATAGGCCCTGAATTGTTATCTAAGCCTCTGTCCCATCGACGAAATGTAGGATCCATCTGCCTGTTCTACAAGTATTTCAATGGTGAATGCTCTGACGAACTGCAAGCACTTGTACCCCCTCGACGTAAATACCCCCGACAAACCCGACAAGCAGCAAAATCCCACCCCTTCACAGTAGAGATCCCTAGATGTAAGAGAGGCTTTTACTCCAGTACTTTCTTCCCCAAAACCGCTGGACTTTGGAATTCCCTTCTGAGTGCCTGCTTCCCCAACTGTACTGACATGCAGAAGTTCAAGTGTAAGGTGAACCGACATCTTACTGCCCAACTCCCCACATAGTACCCCTGTAGCTTATGCCCCTGATAGAAGCCTCCTACATAAAAGTGGCAATGTGCCTTGCTTGGGGTAAAAATGTAAAAAGACAAAAAAAAAAACACTTGAAATTTTAGATGTAGGTTACTTGGACATGGATACAACTTTTTAATTTGATTTGAGCCTAAAACAATAAATGTTGATACTTTACAAAACTTATTCACGAATTTAGGGTCTAAACAGACCCAAAATTGGTGAAGAAGTTTGGTAGAGTTTTCAAAGGTCAAATCGTGGAACTTAGACCCCTTGACAGCAAAATTTCTGGACAAAAACCGATTAAAAAGATTTTCCCAAATCTCAATATCAATTACGTGAAATTTCGAGTCTATAGACTGAAATTAACAGAGTAATTTGGTAGGGAAATGTGAACACACAGACGGACACACAGCCAATTTCACCTTTATTGATAAATAGATAATCATTGAAGAGATTTGTTTCCTAGCTGCAAATCTAATGAAACCCGCGTGATTAAAGAGAGCTTAGTGGACGACAAACTGAGCTATAGTCTGTTTATTATACAAACATTATTTGTTACATATGTGCATATATGTTTCAGTGGAATTCCAATTCAAAGAGATCATTTTATATGATCAAGCTAACAGCCAGTGAATGCAGCCAATCTTTCACGAAAAACACCCGTCTAGCTGAAACCACTGTCAATAATTTTCCCCATTCTTTATCTGTGCCTAAATCAAAACGTAGATTCCATGAGCAAAGCTTCTTTCTTAGAAGTGCACGCCTGTGGAACTTTCTTTCGTTTGCCTGTTTCCCACCTGACTACAACTTGGATGTCTTCAAGTTCAACATAAACAAATTCCTGATAAACCGCCCCCTTAAGACACTTCATCAAATCTCCATTACTAACGGTTATTACGATACTATCCCATTGATTACTGTACACGCAATAACCCTTATCCCCGAGTGACTTCCGGGCCTTGATAAATGGTGACTACCATGTAAAAAAAAAAAAAACACCTGAAGGCAAGCTTGGGTCTCTTTCAACTTGTGGGCCAGCGCCAAGTCCTGCTACCACACCCAGGGTCTGCCCGCCGCCACCTGATTACTCCAGGGGATTACCGCACTCTTCAACACATCCAGGTACACTTTGGTGTTGACTTTTAAGCCAACTTCGACGATGTGAGGTGGCATAATATAGCCCTCACTTGAAACTACACCAAAAACCATAACCGTGACCGGAAAGTTTGTTGTCATCAGCCTGGGCACATCCCTATAATTCGTGTTAATCCAGCGATGAGGGAGCTGGCGATGATCCTGTTGTTATAACTTGGATCGGTAGAGAGCAGCGGCACATCTCCGATCTCGCTCGTTGAACGTTGCGTCAGTTTTAGACATGATAGAAGGCTCCTATCGCTCTTGGGATTGGTACACAATTGGCCAACTAGAAGATGATCTGCAACAAAAAACGAAAACCGGTTTTCATCAAACGGAAGTGGAATCATGTCGTCTTTTCTAGGGCAACAATTTTATCGTTCTACCCTGTAAAAAAATTGTGAAAAAATTGTAACCCCTTTCATATATTGATGCTCTATCTCAAATATTGAGTATATTTTTAACTTGATAGGATTTTTCTATAAATATTGTATTAATATTTGTGTGTCTATCTTAAGTTTGAATCGACCTGTTACGCACACCATTTGAAAAGGGAAAATTTTTCCGAAATTAATAATGGAATACGTCGCATAGGCTTACAAGTTACAAGTAAGACATTTTACCATACAACTGAATATATATATATATATATATATATATATATATATATATAATATATATATATATGTACTTATTGATTTGTAAATCGTCACTTGTTCTCGTCTCCTCTTACCAACAGCGACTATAATTCATTCCTCGCATTATGACAGCCTTCTAAATCTCTTTTACAAATATTTTTATTTTTGAATATATATATATATATATATATATATATATATATATATGTATGTATATATATACAGAAAGAGAGAGGGGAGAGAGAGAGAGAGGGGGTGGAGGGAAGGAGAGAGAAGGAGAAGAGGGTTCTGGAAATTACTTATTTTTTTTAGAAACTTATAGATCCTTGTTCTCCACGTCGATGTTTTCTTGGGAAAATAACAAAAACACTTCAAATTCGGTAAGTGATTCTTCCCTTTGAATGCTAATAGGAGTGGCACAAAAGTCGAAATGTTGAGAGATGAAGAGGCGATTTCTTAAAAAAACAAAACTATACAAGAATAATTGTAACTTTGTTTATTATGAATACAGCTATAACATCTAAATATAATCTGGTTTTAATATGTGATGATTATACGTCTCTTGCCATCATCAATCTACAAATATTTCTAATAACAGAAATAAAGTGATATCTATTTGAAGTGAATTTTATACTTGCATTTAGGTTCAGTCACATCTAAGATGAAACCATTGAATAGTTTTCAAGCAATAAATCTATACATTAAATACTCAAGTAATTAATTTAAATTTTACTTGCTTGCGTTTTCAAAACCAGATTCGTCGTGTAATATTCCACAAGGGATGATAATAAACTAATAAAACCATGTAATAATAAATAGGCTCCTACAATGTTTGAACTTCTCTTTTTATAGAAGAACCAACTGACACGGATATAGTCTTACGTTGCTCGTCTAATGAGCCGAACATTTTTAGATAAATGAAAAAAAATATGCACAAATAAAATAATCTTTAAGCTAATCTGGGGCTTGGCGTTGGTTAAGTGATTACAGACACCGAATGAAAACATGGTTGTCTCATCTTTGAATACAGTTAGTCACACAGAGACATTTTCATCAAACCCAGAGGTGAGCTTGAGTCTAATCTAAATCTGTTGGCGATGTAACAATAACTTCCTCGGTGTTGCATCAACCAAACGAATATGGTTAACTTGTATATTGAGCATTAGAATTAATTTTGTATTATTTAGTAGATTTTTTTTCATCATATACTCATGTAAAATATTATAGAATAGATTAATTAATTAATGTCATGATCTGTGAATACACTAAATGTCGAACTTAGTCAATCGCTCTAAGACGGAATTACTAAGTGCTCGTTCTTCTGAGGCGCAGGTTCAAACTCAGAAAAATCTCATATCACTTTTGTGGTTTTCTGTGTTTATTCAAAATATTACTGAGCAAATTAATCGCTTATTTAGTTACCCACACAACCATTACAAACAACGGAACATAATGTGATACATATACTTAAAATCTATTGTAGATATTCATTTTACCGATATTGACTGCTTTAAAACGCTGTTTTGTATTTCAAATTCGCTATCTTAGAGATGACGGATTTTCTGTCCTTTGTTTTGCACATAAATGCGTCACCTCTTTTATTGGCTGGGCGCATTTAATTTAATTTTATTGTTTTTTTTTTAATTTAAAATATTTATATATTTAAACATTTTTACGTGCATAAAAGTTATCCGTGGACATGCATATCAGCTGTGGTCAGCGTGGCGAAAATTTTGGCGAGGCTGGAATCCATGGCTACATAATCTACAGTGTATTTAAATATATATATATATATATATATATATATATATATATATATATATATATACATGGAATTTTTAAAAGCCAAAAACAATGCGAAAAAGACCGGAATCATGCGAGTAAAGAAAAGAAAAACAAACAAACAAGTAGCCGGGTATGTTTGAGTAGAGAAATGTCTAACTGTTTATTCATCTATCATTCCTCACCTCGATGTATAATTATTTTATAACCGAGTTTTTAGTATGTCCGGTGTATATAAAGTTCATTGGTGGTATGGAACTTTGATTAATTTCGGGAGAAAAGTACCCCCCCCCTTTTCAAAAAAGAAAACAAATATATTTTCATTTTCCGGCATCTTTTTTAATATTTTAAATTTTTTATTCTCTCTCTCTCTCTCTCTCTCTCTCTCTCTATATATATATATATATATATATATATATATATATATATATATATATATATATATACTTCAGAATAAACTTATCCAACAATCAACTGGTATGGAAACCTGTGATTATAGGATTTACAAAATATTACTGGTAGTAATATTTTATAAGTTTGATACGAAACTCAAACATTTTAGGTCATGAATTTTTAAAAATTCATTGAATCACAAAATTTATTTATATATATATATATGTATATATATATATATATATATATATATATATATATATATATATATATATATATATGTGTGTGTGTGTGTGTGTGTATGGTAGTTTAGTAAGCAAATTCAAAGCAGATTAAAAAAAACAACAAACATTTATTTGTTTATAAATCAAATTACTTTTCAACGTAATAACGTCTTAATCAGTATCGTCACATTTTTTTTTTCATCTTACTTATCTCTCATGACATGATGCTACCAAGGAAAACAAGACCCGTTCGGTGTTGTCAACGATGACTTTTAAATGTCCAGGTTAGGAGATCCACGTAGTCGCGCGTAGAATGTTTACACTTATCACGGAGAAACCATATGTTCATGTATATATATATATATATATATATATATATGTATATGTGTGTGTGTGTGTGTGTGTGAGTGTGTGTGTGTGTGTGTGGTACACATGGTCCGGAGTCCAATTCTTAGACACAGTCAAGTTACGCTGAAGAAAAGCAAGAACCTCGAAACATGCATGTCCGTAGATTACTGTTTAAAAAAATTAAATAAATATAAATATTATATATATATATATATGCGTGTGTCTGTGTGTGTGTGTGTGTGTGTGTGTGCTTGTGTGTGTATGTGTGTGTATGTTTGTCTGTGCGTGCTACCTCATGTATACACGTATAGTATTACAAGATGATATAATATATTGCTTATAGGTTTTCAGTATTTACTTAAAAGTACTCAGAACCTTAATAGAGCTTAGTAATAAAGCACGAAATATAATCATAGTACTAGAACTACACAGAGGCGTCTGCATTCGATCTCTGCAAAAAATCAGCAACAACACCTCTGCGGGAAAGAAACGTTACCGTCTATTATTGGCCTTAAATATATTTTCATACCTTATTGCGCACCGTTTGCCTGTTTCCCATCTGGCTACAACTTGGATGTCTTCAAGTCCAACATAAACAAATTCCTGACAAACCGCGCTCTTTAGTAAGACACCCTATCAAATATCCAATACTAATGATTACTACGATACTATCTCATTGATTACTATACACGCAATAACCCTTATCTCCGAGTGGCTTCCGGGCCTTGATAAATGGTGACCTCCATGTAAAAAAAAAATATATATATATATTAGTGTGTGGGCGCGTGTGTTTGTGCGTTTGTGTGCACGTGTATATGATTAATTATGGAAACAAATATTAGAAGTAACAAATAAGAATTTATCTATGTGGGACATTGTAATTAGCATTGTTTGATTCGAGAAAGACTTCCTATTGACAGGAGATAATTTAATCTGATAACGTTGAAATAAAGAGAGAAAAAAAAAGAAGAAAACGCTAATCTTTTGAGTTGTCGTCATTTCCTTTTTTTTTTAAGTGAGATGTTTCTCTACGTTAAATCCGCTCCACATTCCGAGATAAGTAGGATTGTCTTTTATCTCTGAAATGACGATGAATTTTTGCAAGCAAAATACTATCTAAAGATATATACCTCATTGTTTTACGAGATGAATGTTATGCATGACCCAATAAACTGTAAGAAACCATTTGAAAAAAAAGTGAAGTAAACTCGTATTCAACAGAATGTGATAACATTGGTGACTGTTTTTTTTTTTAAATTTTTTATTCAATTTTCACCCCAAACAAGGCACAGTGCCACTTTGAAGCAGGGGGCTACTATTAGGGACTTAATTAGCGGGGTCATTATGAAGGGAGAAGAGTAGAAAGATGTTTGTTAACATTATACTTGAACATCTGCATATCATTGCAGTTGGGAAAGCAGAATCCCGGAAGGGAGTTCCAAAGACCCGCAGTTCTGGGGAAGAAACTATTGGAGTAAAAGGCTTTCTTGCACCTCTCAATGTATCTATTCCAGTTCATATTCCCTGTAAACGTTAGGCCGAGGAGTTTAAAAGAAGTACTTTCAGGCAATGTGTTCTTGGCCATTGCTATTGGTGGTAGAGAAGGTTTCTTGTAGTTATTGAAGGAAACAAGCTTAGTCTTAGCAGCAGTGAATGTGACCAACCATTTTTGTCCCCATTCCACTACGGATGGAGGTCATCCTCTAGTGTTTCTGCCATTTCCTTGGATATGTGTTCATTTGTTTTCCCCTCATATCTGTTATAGAGAGTGGTGTCATCGGCAAATATACCCATCTCCGAAACAATATTATCAGGGAGGTCGTTTATGTTTCATTCTGCTATTGCATTCTCACAGAAAAAGGCCATACGGTGGTTTCCAACTTTCTATAATATAAATCTCACCTGCCTGCTTAATGTATGTATGTATGTATGTATGTATGTATGTATGTATGTATGTATGTATGTATGTATGAATGAATCTTTTTTCGGGGTCAACGGCCAACTAGCACCGTGTGTGTTTGTGTGTATGTATGTGTGTCTTGGGGCGGAGAAGACTCCTGTAAGCCGTGCTGAAGGCAACCTTTCTAGGAGAAGCAACTCTCTGATATAAAAACCATAAAGCGGGAGACCAGTACCCGCATTAAGCTGGTCTGCAGTTTAACTTGCTCTTGCTTGTTGCTGGATCTCAACATTTTGAACCGAGAGAGAGACTTATCTGTCGTACAATGCAAACACTCTGTAACATCATCTGTGTATAGATATTCCCTCAGGAATTTGTCTATAAAAGTGGTCCTGTGGCGATGGAAAAGTTGTGACGCGTGGAGGCTTGTAATAATTGGTCTCAATGACCATCTTCAGTGTCATGCCTGCTTGAGCGTGTGAATTCACCGGTAGGACTAAAAAAAAAAAAGTCATTTTTGGGCTCATGTCTGAGGGAGTGGCACTCGTCTGACAAGACGTTGCAATCATCATCATGTATTTATATATGTATGTATAACGCAATCATGAAGGGAAGACGTTTAAATAAAGTCAATGGCGTGAAATGAAGAGAAGAGAAGAACAAAGGGGGGGATCAACTGACCGGTTTCGCCCTCGCTTTATCAAAGCTGCATAGAGGGATTTTGTTTGGAGAAAAAAATGTAAAAAAACCCCGAATGGAAATGGAAAATATGTACAAATACAATCACGTCGGAATTGGGGGGAAGCGATAAAAATAAAGCAATGTTATATTACTCAGAGATCCTAGAGGCTAATCACGCTCAAACCCAAGAGACATTCCTCCTGTTTACAAAGGAAATACCTTCTTAATCGAACGTGAACAGTCTCAAAGATCTTTAAGTGAAATAATAAGTGAGCACGACACAGGATTGAAAAAGAGTTCGTGCTTAAGATCGCTGCACAAGACGGGGTTTTTATAAGATGGTCAGTAATTGAATACCCGTATGTAGTGGCAATTACGTCTGTTGTTTGATATGTATGTATGCATGTATGAAACTTTCGACAGAGGTGACGGATATTCACGAAGTCGGTATCGTTTTAAAGATCGGTGCCTCGGACGACAAATATCTAAAAATTGGCTGAAAGCATTAATTCCATCACCTTCAACTGGACACTTTTCTACAAGGAGGGTTCGATTTTTCCGCCGATATTTTCGAAAGTCACCTCACGTTTTTATTTTCACGTTTTTCCCCCTTCGCAATACGGGTTCGAGCTTGCCTTCCTACTACCACTTTTTTTTTCTTGGCAGCGTCAACTTGACGGACAGATGCCTCATCAATGGCAGAAGGGGGGAGGCGACCAGTTCTGGGAGCTGTTTCCACAGACTTCCGGCCATGTTTAAATTCACGATGCCAGCGTTTTACAAGGTCATATGGTGGGGCATTATCACCATAAGTTTCTTTCATTTCATCAAAAGTCTCCTGTGGTGTGCGCCCTCTTAAATACAAAAACCGGATCACTGCTCGACATTCAACAGGCTTCATTTCACACCTGACTCAGTTCAAACACCTGTAAAACAGAAACCACAATTAGTTCCGTGCTGTAATTTGCCACATAACCCGGGAGATATAAATCATTGCACTGCAAAATTTCAGCTATATCAGACAACTGGATTTTATACTTTACGTGAGGCCTTTATATACAGATAATTTTATAAAATTGACCGTAGAATCTCTACAATTGACCGTAGAATCTCTACAATGTAAACAGTAGGCTTCTACAGTGCAATGCGAGAGATACAAGTTAAAATTAAACATTTATTCTTATTAAATTGTTTTAGCGTCAGTCAGAGCGATCTTATCATTATATGATGATCTGAGCGTATTAGCTAAGTTGACCGATTTTATTACAACTGAAAGTGCTCAGCGATAAGAAACGAGTTTCTTAAAGGGGCTGGCATTATTATTTACTATAATAATTATTAAATACCTACAGACGCTAGTGTTTCATACTTTCGGGAATCATCAGTGCAGGGTGTCACGATTAACGCCAGTCGAGTAGGAGAATGTACACACACAAAAACACACACGGACAATTACACTTATATATATATATATATATATATATATATATATATATATAGTTTTATCACACACACACACACACACACACACACACACACACACACACATATATATATATATATTTGGGTCTGAACTCTTGAAATTTTAAATGTAGGTTACCTGGGCAAGAGTCAAACTTTTTAATATATATATATATATATATATATATATATATGTGTGTGCATATAAAGTTATGAATTGTACATAGGGCCCGAGCAAAGCCGGGCTGAACTGCTAGTATATATATATATATATATATATATATATATATATATATGTGTGTGTGTGTGTATGTATATATATATATATATATATATATATATATATATATATATACTTAATTGGCTGAAAATGCGAAGCTCCTTGTTTGTATTTTTACGAACAGGCGATTTGAGCACTATAAAAGTGGTGGCGGGTGTCTATTTAAACAGACATTCCGACGAGTTATTTACGGGCGTCAATTCCGTGGTCGAGTGGGAGAACTCCCGACGGTCAACACGATGGTTCTAGGTTCAATCCTTGGCTTGGGAAAGATGCTAGTCTAGCGGCACTGATGAGTTGTGATACAACGAAACAGAACTGTATGTCGATGACTATAAATATATATATATATATATATATATATATATATATATATATATGTGTGTGTATGTATCAATTATTAATGAATACAAGTTGGTATTCATCTGTCTGAAGCCGAAACTATGGTATTACTATCATTAAAGCTTAATTTACTTAAGTTTACTATTTTTGACTAATGCTCAATTGGTGAGGATAGTGTAGTATCAGTTCTGTGATCATATAATCCTTTCTGATGGGGAAGTTATGTTGTATCGATTAAATAGTCATGAGATGGTAGTTCCAGGCATTACTTGCGGTTTGGGAATTAACAGTTTATTATAAGGTCGTTCAGGATATATTTTGCTAGGCATTACATATTGTATAGTATTATAGCGTTGTATCAGTTTTATTATTATGATATTTTTATTCCGGGAATTATAATCTCCTTATATATTACCTCATTTATTGTGTGGAGGCATTACTTACTTTTTTATGGAAGCGTGATAGCATATGTTCGTTCATCGTGATATCGTCATGCCAGGCTTGCAAAAATATGCAACATTTAATGTAATGTAAACTTGTTTATTTAATTTTGTATTAAAAAAAAAAATATTTTTCACTGAATTCAGAATTACCAACAGACAGATACTATTGTCGTATTGGTAGGATTGTCCGACCGGAAGCGCAACAAAATCCTCCGCCTAACTTGTCAATTTCCGCAAAGGGTTCGACCGGATGAACTATCCAAAGAATGGAACTAATAAATAGATTCTCCTAAGTGGTCTCCATCCATATTCGGAACACATAAACATTTAGTGTTTTTACGTCGTCTCTTGGCGAGCGGAACAGAAGACTTAAGGTCAAAGCGGAGATTATAAACAATGGCGCCACTGTCTTTCTCAACAATTCGTCCAGCTAGTCGCTAGAGTGTGTGAGCGGGGCGTTTCCGCTGAGCTTCCTGACATGCGCATAATCGAAATACTAAGGATGGTGTTGTATATGTCTACTTATAGTCATATTCTGCTAATGTAGACAATAGAGTAGTAAGTAGAGGTTAAATAGGTTTTACACTTTCATCCAAGAAATGGTGTTTGTTTCCTTCCAACTAAACCAGCGTCGCTCTCAAAGTTAGGCATTAATGTATGCTAAACAAACATTTATTTATTTCATTTTATCATACCAAACGCTTCATGTTTAGAAAGGCCTGTCTTTACTGGCCCATCAGCAGTAAGAAGTCATAAATTTGAAAATGATGCGGTAAGTCATAAGGTTTTGTGTGCTTATAGGATTGTCATCTTAATAATGCAGAATTCTTGAGGATTAAAAGTGATTAATGGAATAAATAAAATTTAATTCCGGTTAACGACAAGTATTTGTTGACGCTGCATTTGAGGACGACACACTTGTTGCTTGAAAGGAAGCGGTTGCGTGGTAATCTGTTCCACATATGCCCTTGCGTACATAGTGAAATAAAGGGTAGATATTTTACGTTGTGGTAAGAAGACGAATACTTGCTGTGAATGTCTGACTGGGACGAAAAAGCGGTGGAGTTAAGTTGAAAGAAGCACATAGAAGTCTGATTAAAAAATACGGGTTCGACGATGAAATCGCATTCATTAAATAATAGTCTATAGTCTGCTCATTTTTCAGGTGATTTGAAAGATGTAAAACCTGTTTTATACAAATGCGTCACCACTTATAAATGCGAGAAACCCCTTGAAAATAAGGGTTAATGATTCACATTGAAGAAGGCCGAAGGATTGGTCGAAAATATATGCTTTTGAAAGAAATATTTCCGTTTTTTCAATAGACTTTTTGTATTCTTACACATCAACACAGGAAATAAATACAGAAAAGATCTAACATTTATATATTTTTCGTATTAATATTTTATTCATACATACATACACACACACACCCACACACACACACACACACACATATATATATAATTATATATACACATATATATTTATATATATATCTTTTTAAATATTTTTATCCAAAAATTTAATACATAAAAATATATCAACAATTGGCAATATACATATACCAAAAAATATAAAGTCAAAGTAAATTGACTCAAATATTAATCTTCATGATTATCAATTTCTGTAATCGATTATTCATAAAAAAAGATATCAAAACGAGGACATGTATTTTTCATGAATGTTACAATTGTTTCGTCAACATTAGGACAACTTCAAACTATGTTATTCAAAAATATTCCAGAATGGCAACTCATCTGACAGTTGGAAAAAAAACACTGGATAATACATATCTGAAGAGATTTCAAACTTGTTATTTGCGGTACTAAGCAGTTGAATCTACATTCCTCTCCTCATCCTCGAGTGTCTAAGGTCTGTCTATACAGGGCAACCTGGGATGAGGATACTTTTCCCTACAAGTAAATCCTTACTAAATATTAAAAATTACATACTGTAACGTTGCACACCATGTCTTTAATAGTTTCGTTACATTTTAACGGACCCAACGCGTTGTAGATTCCGTCGCAAGGAAACAGACGAAAGGAAAACTCGTTTTCTATTTTAACAATAGTCTTTATATCTGTTTTTTCCAACAACACATTTTCTTAATCTTTTAAACAGTTTATTTCTCTTTCTCCACCCGCGTGTTGTCCTTTTATCTCTACTGTGACGTCACTTCGCGCAGCTGGCTTGGTCATTTACATGTAACTGCTGCTGCTGCTAACCCAGCATCAGCGGCTTTGTTACAATAATATTCGCTGCCTAAATAAGATAACGATATGGCTAACCAACACCGACATGGTACCCCTTCTCTAAGTGATGTTGTCTATATTAGCAACACCAAGCTGGATACTCCACCAAATTCGATAAATTCTTGTCCTGGAGTCCGATAGAACCAAGGTATTACAAAAAGGTATTCTATATCGTAGATAACAGATCAATTAGTAAGAAAAAATAATGTTACTAATTTCATTACTAATTCAACGTTTGATATATATACTGTAATGCAACATTCGACTATCTATGTATCTCATATAAAGATAAAGTTTTAGCACCAATAAATCCTCCCTTTAATTTTTGATGAATTCTACTGAAGAAAATTGAAACAAAAATATATAATACATTTTCTGATACCAGTATATAATAAACTGCAGTAATATAATTATATCTATACAAGATAACCTATGTGTTATATAAAGAGGAGAAGGGAGCAAGGAGTGAAGTATAAGGCTGTGTGTACATAAGTAGGCCAGGGCTATGTGACCTCTGGTCAAGAAGCCCGAGTAAGGGTAGACGGAACTGAGATAAGCAATTCATAAAGTGCAGAAAGAGAATAAAGGCTTACGTTAACAAGGGAGTTAAGTGCATTATGAAAAAATGGGCGACGAGAGGAAATACCTTTTAAGAAAAGTAGAATAAAGGAAGAACATTTTAAATGAACATCCGTAAAATAATAGAGTCAGACAAACAGAAACTTAAATTGGGTTTCTGTTCTTAAGGCAGAATAGAACAATGCCGATGCAAAACTGACTTTGTAGCTGAGCAAAGGTTGCGCAATATCTACCACCCTTGTTTACCTTAAGCGTAAAAAGTTAAAATTAATTTAATTTAAAGTATGATAGAGTTACCAAAACCTTAGAACAAATCCATCGATGTATTAACTTATTATTTTTAACATTTATTCTTTTATCATGCATAACCCTTTCCATTTATATTCCACTAATAAGTAATATTTATACAGTCTAATGTTATTCACTTAATATTATTCAATGAATTATTCAGTGTATATTATTAATTAATTAACTAATACGTTTAATATAAAATGTTAGTATGAAAACATTACTTATTAGTGGAATATGGATGGAAAGAGTTGTGTGTGATAAACAAATGCATGCTAAAAATAATGAGTTTATATATCGATGGATTCGTTTCAAGGGCTGTAACTCTATTATACTAAAAATTGAATTAATTTGAACTTTATACACTTAAGGTAAACAATTAAATGTAAGGAGTATTCAGCAAAATTATAAACCTCGGCCAAACGTAATTGTAGGTTTAGAATTACTACTCAGAATTATCATTGAAGTAGTAATAAACTTTAATTTAGCATCGTTAAGTGAAATTGAGCGATTTTCTTCTTTAAGTTAGCAAACACATATTTGACAGTCTCCCCCATGAAACCAATGTTTAACATAAGATTGATTTTTAGCTGTTCAAAAATGGGATTCCTGGATTGTATAACAAATATTGCTATTGACGAATACGATTCATCTTTCACGTGTTGAGAACAGAGTACATTATGTATCGTTTTCGAACACAGCCAATACAAAAAAAAACTGAGTCTTTTACAAAGGTACTATTGGGTTATCAGTCAATTTTCTTCAAGTTTTGTCACATAATATATATATATATATATATATATATATATATATCAAACAAAATAATACAGTAAAACTATCACATTACTAAAATATATAGAAATGAAGGAAACTAAATTTTTTAAAGAAATAAACAGTTATCATACATTTCCTAAAATGGATAGTGAAACAAGTATTTAGACAGATGCAAGAATACTTTTTAATATTTAATTCTTTAGCGCTAATTACTGCTGTCAAACGATTGCCATAGTTTTTTTTACAAAGTCCTGGCAAATGCCTAAAAGAATTTTTCTCCATTTTCTTTTGGCTATAGACTTAAATTTGTGACTGTTTGAGGGGCATCTTGTTTTAATCCGCCTTTTTAAAATTAGCCACAAATTCTCAATGGGATTCGAGTCTGCTGATTCGCCGAGTCATTGCAAAACATGAATTCCCTTATCCTTGGACAATTTCAAGGTCGCCATCGTTATATATTCCGGATTATTGTCTAGTTGGAACCGCCAGTCACCAGACAATCCCATTTTCTCCACAGACCTTTGCAAGTAATTCTTCAAAATATTCTATTTGGCTCCGTTCATCCTTGTTTCGATTATTTATAGTGTTGCAATCCTACGTGAAGAAAGACAACTCCAAGTCATAATGTTTCCCCTTTATGTTTCACGGTAGGGATAGTTTTTTTGATATCGTATGCAGAACCGTCTACACGCCAGACATGGCTTCCATCGTCGCTGCTCAATTTTAATCGTATCCAACCATATCACATTATCAAAAAATTTGTTTCCTCATTGATATACTTTTTAGCATACTTTAATCTTGATTTAAAATGGACTACGATGCTTGAGACTTTCTCTGTGCAATTCGTTAGTGATAGTTGTCTAGCAAACGTTGATATCTATGCTGCTGAGTTTTTATTTATTTTTTGCAGCTCTTCACGGGTCACAAAGGATAATTTCTAACAATTCTCAAAATTATTCGTCGGTATCTTTCCGAAAATTTCCGCAGAGCTCCCTACCTTGGCATAGTTTTGTACCTTTTTCTCTTCTTTACAATGTGCGCTGCAGTACTAACAGAAACATTCGCAGTTTGAGCTGTACATCGCTAGCTTTTATTATTTTAATGTGCTGAAATAATACGGACCTTTATGGACTGTTCGAGTTCCTTTCGTTTGGTCATGTTGCAATGTTTTCTGAGAGAGATCTGGGCAGAAAATGGCTAGATGTTCACTGAATATCTAGTCATTCTAGAATATCTAGTACTTTCTAGAATTTAAAAAAAAAAAATTAATTACATTTTCACCCCAAACAAGGCACATTGCCACTTTGGTGTAGGGGGCTACTATCAGCGGCAACAACTACTGGGGTACTATGTAGGGATTTGGGCAGCAAGATATGGGTTCACGTTGCACTTGAACTTCTGCACATCAGTAGAGTTGGGGAAGCAGGGACCTGGAATGGAATTCCAAAGTCTAGCGGTTCTGGGGAAGAAACTACTGGAGTAGAAAGATCCTTTACATCTAGGGATCTCTACAGTGTGGGGGTGGGATTTTGCAGCCTGTCGGTCTGCCGAGGGTGTTCACGTCGTGGGGACACAAGTGCTTGCACTTTGTTAGAGCATTCACCATTAAAATACTTGTAGAATAGGCAGAGGGATGCAACGTTTCGTCGATGGGACAGAAGCTGAAGCTTAGATGCCAGTTCAGGGCCTATCAGATTGGCGACTCTCTTTTGAACCTTGTCTAGGAGCGAGAGACTAGTAGCCGATGCACCAGCCCAAATATGACAGCAATACTCCATACATGGCCGAATGGTTGCCTTACAGAGGTACAGGATACTTTCGGATGTTACTAGTTTTCTAGCACGGTAGAGAGAGCCCACCTTCCTTGCAGCGGCCCTGGCAATGCCTTCAATGTAATTGCTCCAACTCATGTTTCCTGTGAACGTTAGGCCAAGCAGTTTGAAAGATGTACTCTCAGATAAAAAGTCGTTGGCCATTGCTGTAGGTGGTAGAGAAGGTTTCTTGTAATTATTGAATGAAACTAGTTTAGTCTTGGCGGCATTGAACGATCTTGAATGTAAAAAAAATACTTAATGTTTAATAATGAAAAAGAAGGCTGTGGAAATGTTTGTTTCACTATCTCTTTTAGGAAATGGTTAATGACTTTATTTTATTTTGAACATTTAGTTAGAGAGCGTGAGTTGTACAGCGACGCATTTTCTCTCTTGCTCGTTGAATATTGTATCACTTCCAGACATGACAGACGGCACCTATCACTCTTGACATATGTACACAACGGCCCTACTAGTAGATGGTCTGCAACCAAAAAAACAAAAGCAAAGCAAACCAGTCCTCTCTAACGGAAATGGACTTAAATCGTCTTTTCTATGGCGACAATTTTATCGTTCCCACTTGTACACGCGTTACAAAAACTGTCGGAGCATTGGGTACTGTTTACTTCTTGACAATAAAATCTGTCTATGCTAATTACGCTATTAGTCAAGATAACCCCATTATAATAAATGTAATACTTTTCTAAAAGAAAAAAATGTAAATTTGTTGCGAATATTACGTACATATTTATTGTATTCTAGGATATAATGACTCCTGTGGAATTTCCGTTCTTTTTTTCCCCATAATTCAACAAATGTCTTTCTAACATTTATTTTTCTAGCTTTAATTCTCCTACACACACAATGGGATAACTGTATTATTAAATGCTTAGCGATTTGAATGAACGTTTCGGAATAAATCTAAATGTTTTTAATACTAAGTTGCACCATAAAACAGGTTAACGTTTAGCACTTGTGACTCTTTGTGATAATCTGCCCTGAAGAAATAAAAATAAATTACGAGCTAAACTATTTTAATAATTGATTTAATATCAAATCTATACATGAGAGAGTAGGACACACACACGCACACACACACACAACACACACGCACACACACACGCACATGAAAACTATACATCTCACAGTGAAACTTCTATTTGAAAAAAAATGTTGTAATGCTTATCCATATTTTGAAACTAAAATTTGATAGCTGTATCTGAACGTGCAACACTATGTTTATTGATCAATATCATTAATTTTTATTGACAAATTTATTCAGACAAAATGCAATAATGTATTCATAATAAACGAAAGTTAAAACAACCAGAAAAATGTTCTAATAAAGAAAACGTGTTTTGTCAGTAAATACATAATCATGTTTGTTTCGGCTAGTGCCATGTGCGTTTTTTTTTCTGCAAATGAAATCAAAACGAAAGAATGTGTGTGTATATTAGTGTCTGATATTGTTAGTGCGAGATTATACGCATGAACTGTATATATATATTCAGTAAGCAAGGTATGTAGTGCTTCGTTGGGTGAATAGACGTTCGTGTGTGTCTCTCGTTGTTTGTTAAGAGCCATCGTCACTCCTCGTTCTAGAGACTAAACTCGATTGTGTTGTAACCCCCCCCCCCAAAAAAAAAAAAAAACAAAAAAAAAAACAGGTGCAATAGAAAGACAGTTGTATTGCCGACTGCTAAGTGAAATGAATAAACGCTTCGGAAGAAACGTAGATGTGTTCATACGAAGTTGCATAATAAAACATATTAACGGTTTATAATTGTGACTGTTCATGACCTGATTTCTTAGGAGTGTATGGCGATTTGGAGTTTAGCATTTTCTGAAATGTATTTTGTATGCGATTAAATATCGTGCTTCGTTAGTGGCTCTTGTTGAAATGAAGAAATAAAAGCCAGTGTGTTCGTCTTTAAATAAAACCATCATTCGACCAAATGTGACATCGATGTAAAAGGTGAAAGCGGTGGAGTGGTTAACAACATAAACTGATGACCTGAATGCCCTAAGTTAAAATCCAGCTCATTCCATAAAACCCACTTTAACTTAGGATGTTGACAATTTTAACGTGGTTCAACCCCCCCCCCCGTTCTTCTTGGCTCGAGGGGCAAATATCAAAGTGTAGTATCTGTTCCAGCAGATACTGCAATCAAAGCAGTCCCACATATCAGACCATTCAATGTAAGGGAAACCCTTAATACTGGTTGTGACTATCCAGCACCCCCACCTCCAACGGGGGAGCTGACCCCCCTTCCATCCTCTCCCCTTTCTCTTCACATTAAAAAGCAGCCTTGTGCCTAATTTGGGGAAGCAAATAAATAACCAACTTTAACGTGGTCTCTCCCGTATTTTGAGAAGGAATTCTGACTAGAAAAACATCTGAGAAAACTAATGCCAACAATGGAATCTTCTTTAAATAAATCGGGTGGTGGTGGTGGTGGTGGTGGTGGTGATGATGATGGATGTAAATCATAAATCGGTTTGAATACTTTAGATTCTTATTCCATCTTGTTTATTTAACCTTAGAATTGTTTGTGGAAATCGTTCCAGACAAGGCATAACGCCACTTGATATAATGAGTTTAGTCATAAAGAAATAGCTGCTAAAGAGGCAAAATTGAAACAAATGAATATGTCAGACGGAAATAAAGTACACATGTATTTTCGACGGATATATACATTTGGACGTTTGGCGAGCAATATGTTTTGGTCTCGATTCTAGCTGATAAAATCCTAGACCTACCCCTAACACTAAACCCAAACCCTTAACTCTAACACTTACTATTAACCCTAATAATAAAACTTAACGTAATTCTAACTCTAACGCTAAACCCTGACTCTAAATCCAAACAGTAACCCTAACCTTAACCCTAACTCTAAACCTTAAATCCTAATGCTAACCCTAACCTTAACCCTAAACCTAACCCTAACTCTAAACCCTAAATCCTAACCCTAACAATAATCCTAACCCTAACCCTAACCCTAATCTAACTTAATCCTGACACTAACCCCTAATTCTAAACCCTAAATCCTAAAAAAACCCTAACATTAACCCTAACCCTTATCCCAACGTTGACCCTAACCCTAACTCTAAAACCTTACCCAAACCCTTACCCTAACCCTAACCCTAACCCTACCCTGATCCTAACAATAACCCTAAATCCTAACCCACACCATAACCATAACCCTGACCCTAGCCATAACCCTTACCCTACACCTAAACCCTAAATCCTAACCGTAACCCTTACCCTAACCCTAACTCTAAACGCTAAACACAAACACTAGCCCAAACCTTAACTCTTAACCCTTACCCTAACCTAACCCTACCCTAACCCTAAACCTAAACCCAACTCTAAACACTAACCCTTACGCTAAACGCTTAATCCTATCCCTAAACCTAACCCTAACCTTAACCCTACACTCTAACCCTAACCCTAACCCTAATCCTACACCTAACCATAACCCTCACCCAAAATCCTAACCCTTATCCTTACCCTAACGCTTACCCTACCCTACCCCTAACCCTAACTCTAACCTTAAACCCTAAATCCTAACGCTAATCCTAACTCAAACCCTATACCTAACCCTAAACCTTACCCTTACACTAAGCCTAAACCTAACACTGACCCTAACTCTAAACCCTAAGTCCTAAAAAGCCCTAACCCTAACTCTAACCATAACCCTAACCATAACCCTAAATCCTAACCCCAAATCTTACCCTAACACTGACCCTAACACTTACCCTAACTCTAAACCCTAAATCCTAACTCGAAACCTAACTCTAACCCTAAACCTACCTCTAAACACTAAATCCTAACCCTAACTCCAACCCTAATCCTAACCGTTAGCCTAACTCTAAACGCTAAATCCTTACCCTAACCCTAACTCTAACTCTAAATGATGAATCCTAAACCTAACCTTTACCCTAACCGTAACCCTAACCCCCTTATTCTAACCCTAACCCTAACCCAAAATCATAGCCCTAGCCCTAACACTAACCGTAAACCGTAACCCTTACCTAACCTTAACCATAACTCTTACCTTATACCTAACCCTTACCTCATACCAAACTCTAAGCCTAACCTTACCTATAACCCCAAAATCCTAACTTTAACCCTAAACCCTAAGCTTAACCGTCACCCTTAGCCTAACACTAATCTTAACTCTAAATCCTAAATCCTCACGCTAACCCTAACCATAAATCCTTAACCAAAGTCTAACCCTAACCCTAACCCTAAGTCTCACCCAAACCTTACCCTAACCCTTACCCTTGCCCTAACCCTAACTCTAACCCTAACCCTCACCCTAACCCTACACTCTTAATCCTAATCCTCATCCTAACCCTAACTCTAAACACTGACTCCTAACCCTAAACCTAACCCTAACTCAACCCTTACTCTAAACCATAACTCTAAACACTTACCCTAACCATTACCCTAACACAAACCCTACCCTAACACTAAACCTAATCGTAACTCTAAACCCTAAATCCTAACCCTAACCCTAAGCATAACCCTAACTCTAACTCCAAACGTTAAATCCTAACCCTAACTTTTACCCTTGCCTTTACTTTAACATTAACCCTACATCTAAACTCTAAACACTAACCCTTGCTCTTACCCTAACCCAAACTCTAACTAAATCCAAACTCTAATCCTAACTCTAACCCTTCTCCTTAATTTAACCTTAACTCTAAACCCTAAACCCTAACCCTAACCCGTACCCTAACCGTAACCCTTACCTTAACCCTAACCACACCTCTAATCGCTAAATAATTACCCTAATCCTAACCCTGACCCTAACCCTAACCCTAACCCTACTCCAAGCCCTACATCCTAACCCTTACCCTAACCCTAAATCTAACCCTTGCCCTAACCATAACCCTAACGCTAACTTGAAACCCTAAATCCTAACCCTAACCCTAACCATAACCCTAACCCTAACACTAATTCTAAACGAAAAATCCTGAACCCTAACCCTAACCAAATCTCTAAACCCTAACTCCAACACTAAGCCTAAGCCTAACCCAAACTCTATACCCTAAATACTAACCTTAACCAGTACTCTTACCCTAACCCTTACCCTAACTTTAACCCTAACACTAACCCTAACCCTTACCCTAACAAAAACTCTAAACCATAACCCCACCCCTAACCCTAACACTAAACCCTAAATCTTAACGCTAACACAAACACTAACCCTTACCCTAACCCTTACCCTAACTCTAAACCCTAAATCCTAACTCTAAACCCTAAACCTAACTCTAAACCCTTACTCTAAACCCTAACCTTAACTCTACTTCTAACCCTGACCCTTACTCTAACTCTTAACCCTGAATCCTAACTCTAACCCTAACCCTAACCCTAAACCCTAAATCTTTACCCTAACCCTAACCCTTACCCTAACACTAAATCCTAAACCCTAACTCTAACCCTTACCCTCACCCTTACCCTAATTCTAAATCCTTACCCTAACCCGAACCCTAACCTTACTCTAAACCCTAACCCTAACCCTAACCCTAACCCTTACCCTAACTCGAAACCCTAAATCCTAATCCGAACCCTAACCTTAACCTTAACCCTAACTCTAAACTTTTACATTCCTCAACCAAAAAAATATTAGATTTTAATCACGTGAAAAATGTTTCTACTCATCTACGCAAAACATATATAATATAAGCAGGTCGCCCGACTCTGCCCGGTCGTAAAATACGGAGAAATATTATATTTTAATTAATACAGAAACTGAGACTTGTTCATGCGAGTATTATGATTTTGAAATATTAGAATTAACAGGAAATAAGGAAAATAAGTTCGAAATTCAAAAGAATCGATTAATAATTGATTACAAAGGCAAAACTGTCGTCTGACATAGAATAAATGCAGAAAGCAAAAACAAATTTTATTCTAGTAACTCCCGTATGCAACAACTTTCTAGAAGCCTCTCTTAGTCTAATTTACGTTTTTTCCTGGCATGTATCGGTCTTCATATTTATACTCTGTTATATTTAATTGTTTTTTATGTTTATAATATGTTAGTTTTAATTGGTTTGATGCTTATACTATGTTAGTTTAAATTAGTTATTATTTTATACTTTGTTAGTTTTATTTTTTTGTTTATACTATATTAGTTTTAATTGTTTTTTAGTTTATACTATGTTAGTTTTAATTGTTATTTTTTGTTTATACAATGGTAGTTTTAATTGATTTTTATGTTTATACTATGTTAGTTTAAATTGCTTTTTTGTTTATGTTAGTTTTAATAGGTTTTCATGTTTATACTATGTTAGTTTAATTTGGTTTTTATGTTTATACTATTTTAGTTTTAATTGGTTTTTAATACTATGTAAGTTTTAATTGTTTTTTGTTTATTCTACGTTAGTTTTAATTGGTTTTATGTTTATATTATGTTAGTTTAAATGGGTTTTTATTTTTATACTATGTTAGTTTTAATTGGTTTTTATGTTTATACTATGTTAGTTTTAATTGTTTTTTTGTTTATAGCATGTTAGTCCTAATTGTTTTATGTTTATACTATGTTAGTTATAATTGGGTTTATGTTAATACTATATTAGTTTAAATTGGTTTTTAAATTTATACTATGTTAGTTTTAATTGGTTTTATGTTTATACTATGTTAGTTTAAATTAGTTTTATGTTTATACTATACCAGTTTAAATTGGTTTTGTGTTTATAGTATTTTAGTTTTAATTGGTTTTATGTTTATAATATGTTAGTTTTAATTGTTTTTGTTTATACTATGTTAGTTTTAATTGTTTTTTACTATGTTAGTTTTAATTGTTTTTATACTATGTTAGTTTTAATTTTTGTTTAAACTATGTTAGCTTAAATTGTTTTTATGTTATACTATGTTAGTTTAATTGGTTTTAATATTTATACTATGTTAGTTTTAATTGGTTTTATATTTATACTATATTAGTTTTAATTGGTTTAATGTTTATACTATGTTAGTTTTAATTGGTTTTTATGTTTATACTATGTTAGTTGTAATTGGTTTTTATGTTCATACTATGTTAGTTTTAATTGGTTTTTATGTTTATACTATGTTAGTTTTAATTGATTTTGTGTGTTCTGCATTCACTTTACGTTAGAATTCAAGTGTTTTTATATTCTGCTCTCATATTGTTCACCATTTACTTTTGTATTTTGTTTTAATTTAATTTTACATTAATCGTCATCGCCGTTTTTCGTCCTGTTTTCAGTTTATGTGAGACATGATATCTTTTTCATTTTCATTTGATCTTACCGTTTATATGTTTTTGTGTTTCGTTTGTATTTTATCTGAGCGTTCATATGTTTATGTGTTTTATTTTCATTTGATGTTAGCCTTCAACACTTGCTGCGTTCTGTTTTCATTTTTGTTATTTAACGTTTACTTGTTTCTGTGCTCTGTATTTTGTTTTGTTTTTTAATTTTATCTTAACATTCATGCGTTGACGTGTTCTGTGTGAATCTTCTGTAAAATTTCACCGCTTTTTACATTCTTTTTTTCATTTTACTTTTACGTTCATCTGTTCGTTTGTGTTCCATGCTCATTTTCCGTTTGCCTTCATCTCTATTTGGGTTCTATTATCTAATTTCAGTTCTTTTATTGTAATGTTATTTATCATCGACCCTAACTATAAATCTAACATTTCACGTCTCTTTTTTTCTAATATTCCTTGTCCCTTATACATTTGAATTATTTTTTTTCTAATTTTCTTGTCAGTTATAGATTCCTCAAAACTGTATTTTTTCTTTGTCGCCTATTTGTTATCTTTATTTTTATTTAATTTCTGTTTGTCTTGTTTGATATACGGTAGTCATTTCATCGAATGCATCATTTAATGTTTTTATTAATCTTACCTTTTATTATTTTTGCTATCGTCTTTGTTTTTCTCTTTATTATTTTTATATTCAAACTATCTTGGTTTGGTTTAAAATATACCCTCCATTTGCTATCCAGCTTTCTGCTCCGTAATCATTTATTTTATTTTTTCAATTTTGTTAAGCGTGATTTCACACTATTTTTTCATTTTATATACAAGGTGAGTCACCGAAAACGGATAGTTTAAGGAAAACACAACTCTGCGAATATTCCAACAAAAAGTTCCTAATGTACATAAAAACATTTACTAAACTTATTATGGAATATTCAGAAGCCAAAAAGCGTTCTAAAGGACCCGTTTCCCGTTACACACCCTGCATTGTTAGTACCATGCTTCATGCACCTCTAATTTCTTTCTATTACTTCTAAGTCTTCTCTATTTTTACTCGCGTGCAAGCGACTCTATAAGTCACTCCGTCGATCTGTCTGTTGGTCGGTCGGTCTGTCGGTCCGTCGTCGGTCTGTCCGTAACACTTTTGTGCTTGGCCTTTTTGGCATATTGTTAATAGATCTTGTTCTTTTAAGATGCTGTTGTTAATATATACTATTCTTTTTATTCTGTTGTTAATAGATGCTGTTCTTAGCTTTTTAAGCTTTTCTTAGCCTGTTCGCCAAGATCAAAGTGTAGTATCTGTCCGCCAGATACTACAAGCATAGACCATATGTGGGGGGCAGCCCCAGATATAAGACCTTGGTCAATGTAGGACAACCTTTCATACCAATTGTCACTACCCAGCTCCCTTACTCCCCGGGGAGTTGGTTCCCATTTCTCCTTCGCTCCTAACATTAAAATTCGGCCTTGTGCCTACTTTGCTCGGTGGGGGAGCAAATAAATTCCAACCCCATATATAAGACCTTGGTCAATGTAGGGGCAACGCTTCATACCAATTGTCACTATCCAACTCCCCTACTCCCCGGGGAGTTGGCCCCTATTTTCCGTTCTCTCGTCACATTAAAAATCGGCCTTGTGCCTAATTTGCTCGGTGGGGGAGCAAATAAATATCCTTTTCTTTGCCTTTTGGCCAAGATCAAAGTGTAGTATCTATTCTTACTACATGCTGTACTTATTGTGATATAAAGTGGGGGATCACTTTTATGTATTAATTTAATGTAAAATGATCACCCACTTTACAACCAGTCAGTCTCAAAGCCATTCAAGTCATTCTCCAGATCATTCAAGTTGTTTTTGAAGGATTCCAGTTATTTTTTAAGCATTCGAGTCATTCTTAAGGCCATTCAATTCATCCTTAAGTTCATTAAAGTCATTCTAAGTCATTTACTTTTTATTTATTTAAGTCATTTCAGCCCATTTTCTGTCATTTTAGTTTATCTTTAAGAATTTCATGTCAATCCTACATTCACGCATTCATTCATTCATTACACGAGAGCACGCGACTAATGGCTATCGGCCTTGTTTCTTTTAAATTTCTTTTTGAGATTTCATTTTTTATTCTTTTTTTTTATTTTCTTTCTTATTCATTTTCCGGCATTGTTTCCTCTTATTCGTTTCATATTCTTTTCCTTTTTGCTCTCTCTTTTTCCTCTTTGTTTTGGACAGGGCCCAGAAGAGAGTCGCCAACCCGATAAGTCCTAAACTGCCATCTAGGCTTCAACCTCTATTCCACCGATGAAATGTTGCATCCCTCTGTCTGTTTTACAAGTATTTTAATGGTGAATGCTCCGACGAACTACAAGCCCTTCTACTCCCTCGACGTGAATACCCCCGCCAAACCGGACTAGTAGCAAATCCCACCCCTACACAGTAGAGATCCGTAGATGTAAGAAAGCCTTCTACTGTAATAGTTTCTTCGCCAGGGCTGCTAGAATCTGGAATTCTCTTGCGGGTTCCAGCTTCCCCTACTGTACTGACATGCAGAAGTTCCAGTGTCATGTGAACAGACATCTTGCTGCTCAACTCCCTACATAATACCCTTGCAAATTATGTCCCTGATAGTAGCCTCCTACATTAAAGTGGCACCTTGCTTCTTAATAATAATAATAATAATAATAATAATAATAATAATAATAATAATAATAATAATAATAATAAAATTCATTGTGTTATTTTTCTATTGTTTTAAGACGACACTTTCTGCAGTTGTACAAATGCATAAATGATTGAAAAAGTGTTCGTTTTTCTAGCGACCACATTTGATATTCTGTCGATTTGACTATTGTAGTTTTTATACAACTTCAGTTTCTTATTATTAGTATTTCATTTTTTATCCTTTGGTCTTAAAACATATTAAACTTTTATTTCCTTTCTTTCCCGTTTGGGGGTTCCTCTTTTCCCTTAATTTCTTATTGCACGTATTACATATTTATTTCTTTTGTAATGTTTTTTTATTTACTAGCTCTTCATCTCGGCGTTGCTCGGGCTCTATGTATTTTTCATAAATTTATGGGCCTATTTATATGTATATTAAAAAGTTTGATTAATGTCCAGGTAAATTACATCTAAAATTCAAGTGGTTAGACCCAAAATTGGTGGAGTAGTTTGGTGGAGTCTGTAATCGTCAATTCTTTCAACTTCTTGACAGACAAAGTTTCGCTTAAAAACTGATTAAAAAGCTTGCTGAATACCCGTTATGTAAAATTTCAAATATTTAGACCTAAAATTGGCTGAAAAGTTTGCCAGAGACCCCAAAGGTCAAATCTTTTGAACTATTACCCCTTCACAGCCAAACTTTTGGCCTAACCCGTATTAAAAATTTTGCCCCATGTCTGAGTACACTTTATCTAAAATTTCAAATGTTTTGATAAAAAATTGGCTGAGTAATTTGATAGAGACCGCTGAGGTCAATTTTTTAAAAACTTTGACCCCGACTTTGACCCCTTAAGATGTATTGTTTTGAACTCACATCAAATCAAAAAGTTTGATCCACGTCCAAGTAACCTTCATCAAAAATTCTAAGTTTTTAGTGACAAAATTGGCATAGAAGTTGGATAGAGTTTTCAAAGGTCAAATCGTTGAACTTTGATCTCTTGACAGCGGAATTTCTGGACGAAAATCGATTAAGAAGATTGTCCCAAATCTCAATACCTTTTATGTCAAATCTCGAGTCTTTAGACTGAAAATTGGCATAATAGTTTGGCAAAGAAAACATATACACACAGACACAAAGGCAGACAATTTCACTTATATATATATATATATATATATATATATATATATATATATATATATTATTATATATACTTCATATACTCACATAAAATTAATATACGAAAGTATACATTTATGCGTAAACTTTAAGTGTTTACTTCAAAAGTGCTCAATACGTAGGTAGAGCTAGTTAGTTAGTTATAAAATATATATGGCGATTAAGCTACACTGAATATTCCGCGTTTCATCCACTCTAGGATTCTTCAGGATTATGCGCATAAGCCTGAAGGATGAAACGCGGAATATTCAGTGTAGCTTAATCGCCATATATATTTTATAACTAACTAACTAACTAACTAACTAACTATATATATATATATATATATATATATATATATATATATATATATATATATATATATATATATATGCACGTTTCATTAAATAGCACAGATACCTCTTGCTTGTTTTTCTTGTAATCCTCCTTTTCTTTTTGTCGGACCATTTTCCGAACGTTTTTTTCCGAGTTATATATATATATATATATATATATATATATATATATATATATAGAGAGAGAGAGAGAGATTTAGCAGTTTACCGTTTACCCTTTCTATCATTCTCTTAATATGACATTTTTGGCCGCGTTTATAATGGAGTTCTTTCCCTTTTCCTTCTTTATTATTTCAGTTCTGTCTGTTTATACATTCTGAGTTGCTCTTCTTTCATCCATTTTCCTCCCTTTTCATTTTTTATCTTTGAATTGTTTCTTACACTGTTTATGCTTTTTCTTATCTGTTTGATTTGTTATAAACTCACGTTCGGTGCCAAAAGAAGGGACCATTTCCGAATAGCCTTGTGTACTAATATGTGTTTCCTTTTTGCTAACCGACAATTTTTTAACCATTCATGTGGATCCAAACCAATAACCGTTGTGTATCAGAACTTTAAAGTTTATTGGCTGGAAAATAAAACTCGTTGGCCTTTATCTCCGCCAGTAAATGTTAAAAGGTTCTTAAAATTTTCTTTTACGATAAGAACGTTTACGATTAATTTCGCGTTTATCTTTTTGTAGTTCATCGTTCTTTTGTATTTTGTGTATATTTTTTACGAACCTGCTCGTTTGTCGTCCATTTGTGTATATTTTCTTTTTAGCGATAATAATAGAAATGTAGGAAAATGAAACTTTTGTCGTAATAGTTAACCCCGAATCCCAACATTAATGCGTGGAACCATATTTGAAATATAAACATTGTTCTGTTGAATATGGTCACATTGATATCAAATATATATATATATATATATATATATATATATATATATATATATCTATATATATATATATCGTTTCTTATCGTTATAAACATTTACTTGAATTAAGTCGGGTAATTTAGCTCTTATGCATAGATCATCATATAATGATTAGATCACTCTGACTGACGTAAAAAAACGTTTCAAAATAAAATGTTTAATTTCAACGTTATTTCACGCGATTAACAGTAACCGAATGGAAACGTCCTTACTAATCAAGCCATCGATGACTTCTGTCACCCGCACTGAAGATTCCTGAAAGGATGAAACATTAGTGCCTGTAAATATTTAATTTTTATAGTAAATAATTATATACATATGTAATTGGGCAGAAATGTTCTATTATGTACACACACATGACAGAAAATAATAGACACCCATAGAAACAGTTTATTTCAATAAACACAGAATTTGTAGAACAAAATAATAAAATAAATCCTCAAAAATTAAATAACTAACACTTGGTTGATATCCCTTTTTACTATTTGTAATGCCAGGACTCTGCTAAACATGGCATTCATCAGTTCACGAATATCATCTTGAGGAATTTCCTGCTATGTCTGACGCAAAAATGCTAAAAGTTCAGGCTAGAAGATGGCTTACTTGTCTTTCTCCGAAGGTTCCGGTTAAATATGCCCCAAAGTTTTTCAATTGTATTCATATCCATAGAAACAGTTTATTTCAATAAACACAGAATTTGTAGAACAAAATAATAAAATAAATCCTCAAAAATTAAATAACTAACACTTGGTTGATATCCCTTTTTACTATTTGTAATGCCAGGACTCTGCTAAACATGGCATTCATCAGTTCACGAATATCATCTTGAGGAATTTCCTGCTATGTCTGACGCAAAAATGCTAAAAGTTCAGGCTAGAAGATGGCTTACTTGTCTTTCTCCGAAGGTTCCGGTTAAATATGCCCATAAAGTTTTTCAATTGTATTCATATCCGGGGACTGACTTTGCTATGGGAGTTTATTAAGCACATTTTGGCTAAACCAATGTTGTGTCACCCTACCAGAATAACAAGAAGCTCCCTCATCCATAAATAGGGAGTTAATTGGGGTCATTTTACGACTTGAGAATATTTGTAGGAGTCTTTTATGTAATATTGAAATATATTTAGCAGAATTTATGTTTCCTTCGCACTCCAAAAGGTCTGCTCACCCCAAACTGCACCTCATACCATAACTGAGAAACCTCCACGTCTCAGCGATTGCCGCAGTCTTTTAAATACAAACTCCTGCTGAGAAAGTATCGATGCACATACCCTTTCACTGTCAGAAAATAATACATAAGAGAGAATGACATTGGTCGCAATCTCATAGGTCTCCTCACAATCTCAAGAGCTCAATCATATATATATATATATATATATATATATATATATACTAGCGAGGGGTACCCGGCGTTGCCCGGGTGTTTGGAGGTGTGTGTGGTTTTGGGTAACTAAAAACTCCGGGGGGGGGGGGTTAAAATAAAAAAAAAATTGGGGGAGGTAAGTATGAGGATCGAACCCGAAGCGTTGCGGCAAAGTTGTAAATTAAAGTGTGAAAAACAAAAAGAGTGCGACGGTTTTAACCATTGGGCCACCGCGAGATGCTAAAGGAAACACGTTTGACTTTATTTAATTACTTTGATTTGGCAGGAGCACGTTTTAATGACTTAATGAGGTCAAGTTTGACTGCGGGATAGTATTTCATTTACTGCGGGAACGCCTTTTTTATTTTTATTTTCCCAAGATGTTATAGGAAAAAAGACTAACCCACATGCGGCGAGCGACAAATGTTGCATATTTATCTTCCCGAAATCGAGCAAATTAAATAGACAGGCGAGCTTGGTTGTTAACTGTGAGATATTACGATTTATATGTGATATAAAAAGTTTTAAGAAGTTGTGAACCGACCGACCGCTTCTCTGAAAAAAGCCTTTTGTAAACATACAGAAAAAGCGAACACACATACACACATGCATACATTTTCGCTTTTATATTTATAGATTATAGACTAAGTCACTGCGAGGAGGCATGCGAAGCTTTCTTTCGGTGCACCACAGTGGATCCCCGATTAAAGCAATCAATCGATTTGATTGAAAAATGGGAGATTTCACCGATTTTGATGACAATGATTTATTACAAGTACGGAACATTAGTTGACCTCGGTTTTATCCCCTGAAACTGTGGGTATCACTGCTAGTAAATAATAATTGACTTCTTTGAATTGATATAATCGTTTGTCTCCATGCTCTCATTATTCGTGTCAAATTCTAGCTTTTCTCTGTCATTTGTATTACTTCAAACAGTTAGCCGGGAAAATCGGTGCAAAATTGTGAAAATTAAAAAAAACTGAAATTTGCCATTACGAATGCATAACGTAGTAGCTATTCGTTCATGTTTTAATTTTCATAGCCCAGTCATTGACGGCAGAAGCAAAATAAATCGTGAGCTGAACGTTTTGGTTTCGATTCTCGGTGGTGGCGTATTAGTTTTTTTTATACTTTTAAAATCATTACCATATATTGCATCCAATCTATCTATCTATCTATCTATCTATATATATATATATATATATATATATATCTATGAAAGTGAAAATGTCTGCCTGTCTTTTCTCTATAGTAGTTAAGGAAGACTATTATACAGAAAGGCATTACTTTACATATTCACACATTTTCATCTATACAAATGCACATAACCTTATGAACAGTACATAGGGCCCGAGCAAAGCCGGGCGGAAGTGCTAGTATATATATATATATATATATATATATATATATATATATATATATATATATCTTCTTTCATTTACTCACATTCACCCCAAACAGGGCATACCACTTAGTCGCAAGGGGCTACCATTTGGGACCATGTTTAGTGGGATGAGCAATAACAAAGATGTCGGTTTCTGTTACATTTAAACTTCTGCATGTCAGTACCGTCCGGGAAGCAAGTAATACGGTGAATGGGATTTACATAAGATCAATTCAGGGCATATTTAAATGCTAATGAATTGAACTGTACTATAAATATAAAGGCATAAAATTGTATAAAACTTGCTATATGAAACAAACGAATACAATTACTATTATGTTTCGGAAATGTTTAGATAGCGGCTCTTAATTGCACTACGTGAACCCGAAGTTCAATATTCTGGGAGTCTAATATTAAATATGGTTAAGAATTGGTTGAATAATCGTCTTTGACAAGACGAACTTGAGGAAGTTCAGCGGTTCCATCAGTATATACTTTATTAAAATAACATCGATAAAAATATTACAAATGCCAATAACGAAGACCGTAAATGTGATTAAATGCGTTAATAAATTGCTACAAACCTGTTTTTATGCCACTTGCAGTGTCTATTGGCAAACAATAATAAATAACCTTCTCTTTACACGCTTACGCTCTCGTCACCTGCTATGTAAATGAAATGTTTCCGGTTTTGAATAAAAAGGCTGATATTTCAAGATATTAAGCAGTTTGTAATTGAATGTTGGAGTAGCAAGTATTAACAGCAGCGTTACGAGTTTTTCAGTAGCGATTTTTGACAGCAGTGTGTCGGATGTAACACAGGAAATTGTTATTTTGGACGTGTTGTATAGCTTACTCTTGACTATTTAACATAGTAATATTAAAACCAAATAAATGGTAAATATATTTTCAGCAAGCAAAACTATCGTATACCTATATTCGTTTCAGAAACAGTCATAAAAAAGAACACACATTATTGTTTAGTAAATCGTGATACTTGGTAAATTCATTTGTTCATTTTTCTTGTTTTATGTTATTCTTTAAATATCTGTTAAGCCCTCCTTTAAAATAATAAAATTCTGATCAATGTCCACTGTTACCAAGTCCTAGATATGACCTTAAACTATATCCGATGGTGAGGCCCCAGCTTGCGGGCCTTGGGGAGTGTGGAGCTAGCCTTTAATTGGTATTGCTCCCAGGTCCATTCTGACCCGGAGTGATAGTACCTGTTAGGGTCCCAACTATGGGTTAAATAGAATCCGACTTAAAAAACAAATATACCCCCATTAAAAATCGTTCCTCAAAATAACTAGATTCGGTATTAAATAATCTGAAAAAGGTTGATATGCCGTAAAACAAAAACAACCAAACCAACCACTGTTACCAATCATGGTTTTATCTTCTCTATCGCCTGGCACACATTAACTCTTAACATATAGTGGAATTTGGGCCTTGGTAAGTGGTGACTGCTTTTGTAAAAGTAAAATTTATTTTTCATATTTTCCTGTAACCTATATTCAACTACACTTCACAGATAGATGAACATTGAGAAATACTGAATTATGAGCAAGACTTGTCACACTGCCCTGAAATCATTTGAGGCGTCAAGGAACGTTTATTTTAAAGAAATGTAACGGAGAAAAGTGCGTTAAAACAGCTGCAAAAGAAAATTTTATTTATTTTTTTATTAAATCTTAACAGTTCCCGTCTTTTTATTCCTTGTTTTTGAAGTGGATTTCTTGTTTGTCTTTTAATTTGATTTTTTTTATATTTCTTTTATTGTTCGTTTTTTTTTTTTAGTTTATGTTTTTATCATTGAGTTACAACTTTTCTGTGAAATATTTTAAACGCCAGGCAGTCGTCATGCTACAGTTGTCCGACAATTTGTCACGCGTAAGTTGAAATAAAAAAATGTTGTTTGTTTCCAACTTTTAAATAGCAGGCGAACGAATGTCAATCAGCCAGAAGATATTTTATAGAAGAGATCCCCCCTCAAAACGTCACTTAAATATAAACAACAATATATATATATATATATATATATATATATATACATACATGGAATGTTACATCTATAAGGGTTACAGTAGTTTCTGTAGGAAATACTGGCAGGCCGCCCGGCGTTGCCCCGTCGTAAAATATGCATAAATATTATAGTTTAATTAATGCAGATTTATTATTTACAAGCTCTGTCCGGCCACGCGTTGCTGTAGCACAGTTTGTATGAATAGAAAAAAAAAGACAAAATGTATGGTTATATGTTTATGTTCTTAATACTTGTGGATACATAATATTTTGATGAGAAAAATGTAAAACTGTAGGATAAGCCTTTAAAAAGGAAGTAGTTTGGCAAACTCTGTATTTTTATAAAAAAAAGGTCAATTTTTCAATTAGATTTACCTCCATATTTTTTTAAAATGACAACTATTAAAGATTTTAGACTATGCTGAATAAGAAAATCTCACGTACATTTTGCAGAGACAAGCAGTTTTCGAGATATAAAGACCTCTATTATGCTCTGTAATTCATTTGCCGTCCTGTTTGTACGCACGCGCGATAAACAAATCTACTTTTCTGCGACCGACACTGCCACCTGGTAGCAACAAATCCATTTTTCTGTTTCTCCGTGTTATTGTAGGAAAAATCGGAGGGAAAGACGTGTTTTTTTTAATATTCGAGACTTCTGTTAAATCGAACACAAGAACGCACAAGGGAAGTGCGTAGAGTTAGGTAAATGTCTTTTCTCATCTAAAGAAAAGGTCCTTATTATTGGAATATCTTTTTTAGAGAAACGATCCTTATTTTCGCACAAATTTGTCGATAGAAAATATTACATTCAAATATTACAGATGAGAATGGTCGTAAACATTTCTTTTCTTCCCTGATAATGTAACGAAAATCGGACAAAAGGCGTTTTTCTGTTTATATTTCAGAATCAAAAACCTATATAAGCCGACATTTTGAAAGGCGAATTTTTTAAAGAAAATAATAGCGGTAGGAAACAATTTCATTCAACGGTTGTGGGGTTTAGTAAATATTTAGACGCATGGTTAACCGAATACATGGATACAAAACACATGCAGGGGAAATGTAGTGACACCATGTATGGATTTTAGTAATATTTCGATTATAAACGGGAATAATAGAATGAAAGTGAACGGAATTTGGGAAGGGAGACTTTATTATTTATGAGTCGGAAATTTGAGAGGTTATATCTATGTATCTAATAACCAGTTATGTTTAGTGTTATCACCTTGTCCGAAGAAAATGTAGGATTTGTCCCGGTGACAAGTGGTAGCGGTAGAAAGAAAAAATATTTAGAGAGAAAAATAGGAATTCCTTCCTCTGTGCGATAGTGAAGGTGATGCTTGTCGGGTGAAATGTAGCATTTTATTAAAACGACTGAATATATCTATAATGGTGTTCGAAAATTACATTAGATAGTGGCTACTAGGCTAAATTATTGAATTTTTACGTGCCATCTGTTGTTGAAAACTTACAATCGTTTTGTCCAGAGGGGAATTTTTGCGGTCAAAATATTATATAAGCGATTATAAACAGAAACAGTGTAAGTATTAAACTTAACGTTAAATTCCTGTACAAATAAAGTAAAAAAGGGAAAGAAACCGAGACATGTGTATGCGAAGATATGTCTTTTCTAAATAGTTCACTTCTTATGATAAAAAATAAATAATACTTGAGCTCACATCGAAACCAAAAGCCTAAAAACAGTGAGCATAGTGCGATAACCATTAAAGCAGATTGATATCTAAAAATATTTTTCAAATATACGTATTCTTAATATAAAGAGGTTGTCATGTTTCACGACCACGCATGCGCAGTCGCGAAACATTTGGCAAACAGATAAAAATTCGACAACCGCCAAGTACCAAGTTCTCAATTTGGAACCCTTTTCCGGGTGAAAACTGAATAAAAAAGTTTTCCCCATGTCTAAATACACTATATACTAAATTTCAAGTCTGCAGGTCAAATATTCGTTGAGTATATAGGTTGATAAGTGTCCTAACACACATTCCCATTTTTATAGATATATAGGTTTTGTGGGAGAGCTCAAGGCGTAGCAGAACAAATATTCAACTATTAGATGTAAAATCTTTATAATGAAATCGGGTTAAATTTTTGGTTATTCTTCTTCTTTCTCTTTTAACTCCATTCCTGAAGTAAAAACTTGATTGTTTCTATAAATATAAATATCTGAGATTTTATTCAAGATTTCTGTTTAATTATGAAACCTAGATTTAGTAAAGCAACCAAGAATAGCAATGTTCTTCTCTATAATTGCCCAATTAACGATCGCATACTTTATATTTCTTGTATTTTTATAACATTGTTGGGTTCCAAATCAAGATTTAATTCATGTAGTCTAAGTATCTAGATTAATGCCGCCACTAAAGGTAACACTATTCCTCGTATGAGCCAGTGTGTACCTATATCATAGGGAATCTTATTTGGACTTCGAATTCTATGTTATTTTGAATATTGTGTTAGGGCTTAATCTCATATAAACGTTCTGACAAATCTTTGTGCAGGGAGGCTCTAGAAACCTGAGAACGGTTTCTAGTAGGCATTCTCGCTCTATCAAATAAATATATGTGCGTATGTATACCTGCCAACACTATTGTATGCGTGGTTCACCTTACCGGCCGCTCACCGGTCCGGCTTTTGTACCTATTAATCTACCGAACTTGTATTCTTTTATCGTTTCTTTTGAATACGCTTTTCTCTTCACTTTTATGTATAGTTCTATCCCCTATTTATTCTCGCTCCTTAATTTTTTTTTCACCCTTTCTTGCCAGCCAACTTTTTCGTTTTCATCCTATTCATTCTTTTTCTTTATTTTTTTTACTCCTTATATTTTTGCTTCTTGTTCCTTTGGTTTTCTTTATTTTTTTATTTCATTCAATTCATTAATTTAAACTAGTCTTTCTTTAGGGCGGTAGTCCCTATGTACTTGCCCCTCTCCACTAGAGCAAACTTGGGCGTAAGATCGGTTTTCAATGTAAGACAAATCAAGCTACCCCCCCAAAGGGGCACTATTGTATAGTATCATGTGTATGCCTCACGAAATGGTGCTGCTTAAATATCCTACGCGGGATTGCTGGCGTACGGGTCAAGATAAAAATTCAAAGTGTAGTATCTGTTCCGCAGATACTACAATCAAAGACCATATATATATATATAGGGTTGCCCTCCACATATCAGACCAGTGTTCAGTTTTTGTCAATATAGGGGAAACCATTCATACCAATTGTTACTATCCTTTCCCCCTCTCTCCACATTAAAAAACGGGCTTGTGCCTAATTTGGTCAGTGGGGAAACAAATAAATACAAACGCTCAACTCTGTAAAATTACTTATAACGGCACAAACTTACTTTCGGAAGAACCCCCCCCCCATCAGCCTTTTCTTTTATGTCGTAAGCTTCTTAAAACGTTACTAGCTTAAGTTCAGAATAAAATCACGATTTTCTTTTAACGGATAATTTAAAAAAAAGAAATGTTTTGAACGCTACTAACTGAATTTCTTTCAATGCAGTTTGCAATTTGGAGACGGAATTGTTTTTGTTCAGATAAGTGATTTCAATCATGCTTTTTATTTTAGATTTAAAATATTAACAACTCCATTTTATTTCAGTATTTCATTTGTGTATTTCTGTTTTATTAAATGCTAGCTTTTTTCTAGTCCAATACCGGCTTCCATCTTATCTCGAAATTACTTATAACGGCACCAACTTACTTTCGGAAGAACCCCCCCCCATCAGCCTTTTCTTTTATGTCGTAAGCTTCTTAAAACGTTACTAGCTTAAGTTCAGAATAAAATCACGATTTTCTTTTAACGGCTAATTTAAAAAAAAGAAATGTTTTGAACGCTACTAACTGAATTTCTTTCAATGCAGTTTGCAATTTGGAGACGGAATTGTTTTTGTTCAGATAAGTGATTTCAATCATGCTTTTTATTTTAGATTTAAAATATTAACAACTCCATTTTATTTCAGTATTTCATTTGTGTATTTCTGTTTTATTAAATGCTAGCTTTTTTCTAGTCCAATACCGGCTTCCATCTTATCTCGAAATTACTTATAACGGCACCAACTTACTTTCGGAAGAACCCCCCCCACCACCATCAGCCTTTTCTTTGATGTCGTAAGCTTCTTAAAACGTTACTAGCTTAAGTTCAGAATAAAATCACGATTTTCTTTTAACGGCTAATTTAAAAAAAAGAAATGTTTTGAACGCTACTAACTGAATTTCTTTCAATGTAGTTTGCAATTTGGAGACGGAATTGTTTTGTTGAGATAAGTGATTTCAATCATGCTTTTTATTTTAGATTTAAAATATTAACAACTCCATTTTATTTCAGTATTTCATTTGTGTATTTCTGTTTTATTAAATGCTAGCTTTTTTCTAGTCCAATACCGGCTTCCATCTTATCTCGAAATTACTTATAACGGCACCAACTTACTTTCGGAAGAACCCCCCCCCCCACCATCAGCCTTTTCTTTTATGTCGTAAGCTTCTTAAAACGTTACTAGCTTAAGTTCAGAATAAAATCACGATTTTCTTTTAACGGATAATTTAAAAAAAAGAAATGTTTTGAACGCTACTAACTGAATTTCTTTCAATGCAGTTTGCAATTTGGAGACGGAATTGTTTTTGTTGAGATAATTGATTTCAATCATGCTTTTTATTTTAGATTTAAAATATTAACAACTCCATTTTATTTCAGTATTTCATTTGTGTATTTCTGTTTTATTAAATGCTAGCTTTTTTCTAGTCCAATACCGGCTTCCATCTTATCTCGAAATTACTTATAACGGCACCAACTTACTTTCGGAAGAACCCCCCCCCCATCAGCCTTTTCTTTTATGTCGTAAGCTTCTTAAAACGTTACTAGCTTAAGTTCAGAATAAAATCACGATTTTCTTTTAACGGCTAATTTAAAAAAAAGAAATGTTTTGAACGCTACTAACTGAATTTCTTTCAATGCAGTTTGCAATTTGGAGACGGAATTGTTTTTGTTGAGATAATTGATTTCAATCATGCTTTTTATTTTAGATTTAAAATATTAACAACTCCATTTTATTTCAGTATTTCATTTGTGTATTTCTGTTTTATTAAATGCTAGCTTTTTTCTAGTCCAATACCGGCTTCCATCTTATCTCGAAATTACTTATAACGGCACCAACTTACTTTCGGAAGAACCCCCCCCATCAGCCTTTTCTTTTATGTCGTAAGCTTCTTAAACCGTTACTAGCTTAAGTTCAGAATAAAATCACGATTTTCTTTTAACGGCTAATTAAAAAAAAAGAAATGTTTTGAACGCTACTAACTGAATTTCTTTCAATGCAGTTTGCAATTTGGAGACGGAATTGTTTTTGTTCGGATAAGTGATTTCAATCATGCTTTTTATTTTAGATTTAAAATATTAACAACTCCATTTTATTTCAGTATTTCATTTGTGTATTTCTGTTTTATTAAATGCTAGCTTTTTTCTAGTCCAATACCGGCTTCCATCTTATCTCGAAATTACTTATAACGGCACCAACTTACTTTCGGAAGAACCCCCCCCACCATCAGCCTTTTCTTTGATGTCGTAAGCTTCTTAAAACGTTACTAGCTTAAGTTCAGAATAAAATCACGATTTTCTTTTAACGGCTAATTTAAAAAAAAGAAATGTTTTGAACGCTACTAACTGAATTTCTTTCAATGCAGTTTGCAATTTGGAGACGGAATTGTTTTTGTTGAGATAATTGATTTCAATCATGCTTTTTATTTTAGATTTAAAATATTAACAACTCCATTTTATTTCAGTATTTAATTTGTGTATTTCTGTTTTATTAAATGCTAGCTTTTTTCTAGTCCAATACCGGCTTCCATCTTATCTCGAAATTACTTATAACGGCACCAACTTACTTTCGGAAGAACCCCCCACCACCACCATCAGCCTTTTCTTTGATGTCGTAAGCTTCTTAAAACGTTACTAGCTTAAGTTCAGAATAAAATCACGATTTTCTTTTAACGGATAATTTAAAAAAAAGAAATGTTTTGAACGCTACTAACTGAATTTCTTTCAATGCAGTTTGCAATTTGGAGACGGAATTGTTTTTGTTGAGATAATTGATTTCAATCATGCTTTTTATTTTAGATTTAAAATATTAACAACTCCATTTTATTTCAGTATTTAATTTGTGTATTTCTGTTTTATTAAATGCTAGCTTTTTTCTAGTCCAATACCGGCTTCCATCTTATCTCGAAATTACTTATAACGGCACCAACTTACTTTCGGAAGAACCCCCCCCACCATCAGCCTTTTCTTTTATGTCGTAAGCTTCTTAAAACGTTACTAGCTTAAGTTCAGAATAAAATCACGATTTTCTTTTAACGGCTAATTTAAAAAAAGAAATGTTTTGAACGCTACTAACTGAATTTCTTTCAATGCAGTTTGCAATTTGGAGACGGAATTGTTTTGTTGAGATAAGTGATTTCAATCATGCTTTTTATTTTAGATTTAAAATATTAACAACTCCATTTTATTTCAGTATTTCATTTGTGTATTTCTGTTTTATTAAATGCTAGCTTTTTTCTAGTCCAATACCGGCTTCCATCTTATCTCGAAATTACTTATAACGGCACCAACTTACTTTCGGAAGAACCCCCCCCCCCATCAGCCTTTTCTTTTATGTCGTAAGCTTCTTAAAACGTTACTAGCTTAAGTTTAGAATAAAATCACGATTTTCTTTTAACGGCTAATTTAAAAAAAAAATGTTTTGAACGCTACTAACTGAATTTCTTTCAATGCAGTTTGCAATTTGGAGACGGAATTGTTTTTGTTCAGATAAGTGATTTCAATCATGCTTTTTATTTTAGATTTAAAATATTAACAACTCCATTTTATTTCAGTATTTCATTTGTGTATTTCTGTTTTATTAAATGCTAGCTTTTTTTTTTTTTTTTTTTCGTCGTACATATGTTTATTTATCTACCGAGTTGATAGCAAAAATTACGAATTATACTCATTTTTAGTTCGTGTGAGGGGAATCTATCATCATACTTTCCCTTAAACACGTCTGTTGGACTTTTATTAAGTACAATACTTAATAGTTTTTTTTTTTTGTTTTTTTTTAATGGAGAGTAGAAAACGCATTGTGGATGCGTTATCGGCAGCTCCTGTTACTCTCGCTTCTTCTTATTTGTCCCTCAGTCTTCATTTTTTAAATGAGTGATTTTTCGGACAAAGGGAGAAGAAAAAACTGTTTTCTAGGTGTGCAGTATTTTTGCGAACAGTTGGCTGAGATGGCGGAAATTTTCTGTTTCTATGTCTATCCTTGTAGCCATGTCACTAGTAAGGGTGCTGGAGGTAAACGTTTTGTCTGGGCTGACGTTATCCGCCTGATAGTCAGGGACCCGAACCTTGGATTAACCACTAAGGAGGCTGTCCTATCAGCAGGTGCAAAGTACTGGGGCTGCTGTATTGCCATTTGGTGAATGGATTCTGGACCATGCAGTAGCTTCTGGTGGGGCCTCTCGATGCCATACTAGTGGGTAATTGTTACGGCTTTACCTTATCATTAGCTACAAATAAAAAAAAAATTCTTCGTTTCTTTTTCTCTCTTAATTTCCCCTCTCTGTCCTGCTCTAAGTAAATCTGTCGACCTAGTCCACAAATTCCAAAATTTCATCATGACAAGTTTCAAGAAAAAATACACGATTAAACCCGGTTCTCCAACTTCCAACGTAGACCCCTACTACCATGTCTCCTTCTCCAACATCAGGGGTCTACGTTCTAACCTTCCAGAGGTTGAAACCCAATTACAGGAGACTAAACCAGACCTTTTATTTTTAAGTGAAACTGGCATTGGACAGGCTATTTCCCTAGATGAGTTTGCAATTACAGGATACTCTAACTTAACTTCTAAATCTGACCCCCAAGATCGCCATGGGCATGGAATATGTGCCTATATTAAAGATAGCTTTCCATGTGGGAGGGACATCTCCAGGGAAGATCCTAACTTACCCTATATGTGCTTCCGGGTTGCTTTAGCTCACACTACGGCATTTATATTTACTCTCTATCGCCCCCACAACAGCGGAGTTACTATCTTTCAAAGCATATCTGAGAAAATTGACCAAGTCCTTTCTACTTATCCTTCAGCTAACATTCACATATGTGGAGACTTCAATGTTCACAACGTCGAATGGTTGACCCACTCAAACAAGACCGATGATGAGGGGAGGTTCTGTCATGATTTCTCCATTGCCTATGACCTCACTCAGATTGTTCAGGAACCTACCCGTGTGCCCGATAATGACGGCCAGTATGCGAGCCTACTAGACCTTTTTCTCACAACTTGCCCTGAACTATGTTCAGTTTCTGTTCTGTCGCCTCTTGGATCTTCCGACCACTCTGTTGTATCAATCAAGATAAAAATGAAATGTAATAAGTCCCCAGACGTACCTCTTCATCGTACAGTATATCGATACACTAAGGCTGACTGGGATAGCTTCCGTACATTTATATCTGATCTACCTCTGCATTCCATGTTTAAAAAGGATGTGTCCTCTATAGTATTAGACCTAACTGAATGGTTAATTGTAGGTATTGACCATTTCATACCCTCTAAAAAGTTTCAGCAAAAACCTAACAGCCAGCCATGGTTCTCTCCAGAATGTGCTGCTGCCATTGCGCACAGAAATCACTTTTTCCACTGCTTCAAACGTAATAGATGTATGGAAACTAAAGCCGTTTTCAGGACTGCCAGCAACCATTGTAAGAAAGTAATAAGGAACGCAAGAGTGTTGTATGCTCAATCTGTTAAGTCCAAAGTAGTTGAGCAGCGGCTTGGTTCCCATCAGTTTTGGCAAATAGCAAACAGAATCTTGAACAGAAGTGTGTGCTCCATCCCAACTATTATCAATGGACCTGAGGTAATCTCGTCAGCATCAGACAAAGCCAAACTCTTTGTCAAGAACTTTGCAGCTAATTCTACCCTTTGTGACCAAGACCGCCAACCCCCAATATTTCCTCCTGTATCAGAAAACACGCTATGTGATATACGTATATCTGTATGTGATGTTGCGAAGCTAATCAAAAACCTTGATTCGAGTAAAGCAACTGGCCCTGGCGGTATTCCAATTATAGTACTCAAAAAACTTCAACCTGAATTAGCGCCCATACTTACAAAACTGTTTAAACGTTGTCTTAAGGAGAATAGTTTCCCATCTCCCTGGAAAATCTCATCAGTATGCCCTGTATTTAAGAATTCAGGTGATCGCTCATCCCCCTCTCAGTACAGGCCAATAAGTCTCCTGTGCGTCATGAGTAAGTTGCTAGAATCTGTGTTAAATACAGAAGTAATCAAACATCTCAACAAAAATAACCTTCTTAGTGACACTCAATATGGTTTCCGTTCTGCTAGATCTACAGCAGATGTCCTTACAGTTATATCGCATAGGATTAGCAAATCTCTCGACGGTGGCAATCTTTCTAGGGCAATTGCTCTTGACATATCTAAAGCCTTTGATAGGGTATGGCATAAAGGTTTACTTCATAAGATCGCTAGCTATGGTATAGCTGGAAATGTCTTCTCAATTATTAAATCATTTCTTTCTGATAGGTTCATAAGAGTAGTAGTTGAGGGGCAAAAATCAGAAGCTCACAGTATTAATGCCGGTGTCCCTCAGGGATCCATCCTGGGCCCAACTCTTTTCCTGATCTACATTAATGATCTTCCAAATCATATCCTTACATCATTTGTAGACATTTATGCTGACGACACTACCATTTATGGTAGCACATCTAAGACAGTAAACGACCAAGTTCTCTCCAATTCTCTCTCCTCTGATCTTGAGCACGTAGTACAATGGGGAAAGGAGTGGCTGGTTACTTTTAATGCATCTAAAACCAAGCTTCTCTCTTTACATCATCAACATTCTAATTCACATTTGTCATCAATTGAAATGAATGGCTCTCGTCTTCAGGAGGCCTCAAGTTTTGACAAGCTTCTGGGCTTGACCATTACTCCTGATCTTAAATGGAACACGTATATCAAATCTGTTGCCAAGGCCGCTGGAAAAATGGTGGGATCTTTCTATCGATCCAGTAGATATCTCACTGCTGATGCTATTCTCTACCTATATAAGAGCCAGGTACGTCCAAGGATGGAATACTGTTGCCACATCTGGGCAGGAGTTGCTAGAAAGGACTTGTCCTGCCTTGATAGAGTTCAAAATAGACTTCGTAGCCTCGTAGGAGATGTCCTTTTCTCCTCCTTGCAACCTCTATCTCACAGAAGAGATGTTGCGAGTTTGTCTCTGATGTATCGTTATTTTCATGGAAAGTGTTCAACTGAGCTTCAATCTATGGTCCCCCCTCGCCAAACTTTCACAAGAAACACTCGTCTAGCTGTAAACACTATCAATAATTTCCCCCACTCTTTATCTGTGCCTAAACCTAAACGTAGATTCCATGAACAAAGCTTCTTTCTTAGAACTGCACGCCTGTTGAATTGTCTTCCGTTTTCCTGCTTTCCGGCTGACTACAATATGGTTGTGTTCAAGTCTAAAGTAAATAAGTTCTTGATGAGCCGTTCCATATAAGTTATTAAATTTACCAAATTTTCATTACTAATGATTACTATATTGACCAATTTCTACTGTACACTCTTTAACCCTTATCCTTGAGTGGCCTCTGGGCCTTGATAATGTGGTGACGCCTTTGTAAAAAAAAAAAAAAAAAAAAAGGTAAATCTTAGAAGTCCGTATTCTTGCCGAAAGCTTTTCAATACACCGCAGTACAGTGGTAATTTGAACAGTGTGTAGATTCGACGTGTCGCGTTCGAGTTGGCTTGCATCATTTTAACAAATAGCCTAGGGGAATTTCCCTTCACATCCACTATGAATTAAATAGGTTATCCTTCGTAATAGAACTAGCCTAGAAAAGGGACTGTTTAGGATAATTCTTGGTGCTACTACATCTATCAATCTCTTTGAAAAACCATGTCGTGGTCGAGGAGTGAATTGCATAAAGAGACATTATTACGTGACTATTACGGGTTAATCGAGGACAGTTGCGTATTGGACATATGTGTTGCAAACTTTTTGATTCGATCATTTGCTCTACTAGATAAATGGATTTATTGATAATTTCGTACTTATAATAATTTTAAAGCTTTTAAAGGTAATTGTCATGAATTCTGGAAAAAAAATGGTAGTAATCATGATCTTAGAAAAAAAATAATAACATTATTAAATATTCAAATATTATTTTTGTTTAAAATGCAAAACACGTTTACCTATTTGCTAACAATAAATCCTAAGCTTAATCTTAACACTTAATCTTAAACCTAATCTTTAAGCTTTTTAAGATAATTGCCATGAATAAAAAAAAACATATTTGTGGCAATCATGAACTTAATAAAAAATAAATAAATAAAATTATTTAAACATTTAAGATTATTTTTTATTTAAAATGCAATGAAACGCTTACCAAAACCTTAATGCTTATGTCGATTTTAACCCAAATAATAATCCTAATCCGAATACGTGTCCTAAAAGAAACAAAATGTAATTTAAAAAAAACGGTCTTCGCCTATATGGAGTTTAATAGAAAAATTGGTTGTGATCTAGCATTAATGTTTTTATGATATTTTATAAGATGTTAGTGGAATGGACTACATCTGGTGTTTTGGGGAATTTAAATCTTTTTTAAGAAATTGCATACTAATATTTCTGATGCTTAACAAACAAAAATCGATTTATCATGATAAAAACACTGATTTTCAATTTCTTTAGAAAGAAATAAAATTTACAAAAAAAGACACACACACACTTACACACACGTTGACATATATCTCGATGGTGTACAAATATCTATGGACGCAAACGTGTGTGTATAACTTGCCGAGCAGTCAGTTGTCCGTCCATTTTCAATTGTCACTAAACAAAAAAATTAAACTAAAAAATGTTTAACTAAAAACATTCCCGTTTTTACTTAAGTAACATAATTTCCTTTTTTTTTTCAGTTCCAATATAGATTTTTTTCTTGTCATTATTTTGATGGATATATCGATTTCTATCTCCGTTTTTATTTATTTCAATTTGATTAATTTTCTATCTCATACCATTAAAGCATTCGTTGCTTTCTTTCCTGTTTTTCGTTTTAACTTTGATTCGTTCTTTTTTCTTTTTCTTCTAGTACGACTGAATCGCATAGTAATACTGCTTCTCTCGCGGTCAGCTAACTTAACTAAGATTAAACCTGTTCTCTAAATTACAAAGAAATCATACTGTTACTTTCAATACGACCTGCATGAAAATAAATAAGATAGACTAGTCTGCTAATACTTAATAGGAAACATAGTCCAACAGAATGAAAACATCGAACTTTTGGTATTCCTTACAGTCTCTACGCTTCCTCGATTCTAGTAACTCTGGAATCTTTATGTTGAGCTTGGGAATCAGCGAGGAATTTCGAACAGAACCCTTTGAAGGCTATCCTCCGTGGATTAAATAAAGGTTCTGTTGGATATTCTGTGAAAATTTTCGAATTCGACAGAAAGATTCCCAAGTTCGACGAGATAAACCTGAAGAAGGTCGATAGTTACATCGACAGAAACGTCGTGGAAACAAAACCCAAGATAAGAACGGTAGCCTGAAGAATTAAAAAAATAAAAATAAAAGATAAACAAAATAAAGCGTCATAATATAAAATCAAACTTAATTTATACAACAAAATATCGCACGCAATCATGTCAAACAGGGGACTGTGGGGAGTTGAGCAGTTTGATGTCTGTTCACATTAAATTCAACATTCTGCGTTTTAGTACATTCAGAGAAGCAGGAGACATCGAGCGAATTCAATAACTATTAGAGTAGAGCGTTTTCTGTCATCTAGAGACATATGTGGTGAATGGGTAAGATTTTGCTGCTTTTCGGGTTAGACGGAGATATTTATACCGAAAGGAAACATGTGCTATGAATTTTTCAGAGCAAATTCCATTAGAGTGCTGGTTAATAAGGCAAAATTCTGTGTATAGGACAAAGCTTGAGGTTTGGTTAATAGTGCGAGACCTATTAGATTTGAGACTCATTTTTGTACCCTGTCTAAGAGTGAGAGTTTATTGATAGAATCATCAGCCTCGATGTGGCAACAATACTCCATGCTTGGACAAATCGTGGCTTTGTAAAGATATAGGGTGCGCTCTGGTATGAGTACATTTCTAACATCCTATATGGAACGCAACTTTCTTGCAGCAGCCTTGACAATGTCTTCAATGTATTTGTTTCGATTCATATTGCCTGTGAATGTGAGACCGAGGAATTTGACAGATGAGTTCTCCGGTAGGCTGTTATTTGTTATGACAATCATTGCGTGAGATAGTCTATAAAGGATAGTTTCTATTAACCTAATGGCCGCAGCCCATATCAATCTGAGTCAGACTGTACACGGGAATAATTCTTTCCTAAATGTATCCTCGATAAATTTGAATAATTTCGAACGGAAGACATGATTTAATCTATGTGGGAAACTGTTCTGGTTCCGTCATGCATGACAGTGTAGTAGTCTTTAGTAATTCACAATGGTATTCTTAGTATCGTCTGCACTGAATATTTAGTTGTCACCCCCACCAAAAAAAAAAACACTTTGAAATGGTTATACTTATATTTGCTGCAGTCGGAGAGTACAACATAAAAAAATTCCTGAATTGGATAAAATGCACCGGAAAAAGTTTGGAGGTTTAATCGGTTGTAAGCTTGTGAGGATAACTTTATATATATATATATATATATATATATATATATATATATATTTATATATATATATATATATATATATATATATATATATATATATATATATATATATGTTTTTATTTGTTTTTGTTAGCGATACTTTTTGAATGAATTCAATTATTCATACGAAATTGCATTTTTACCTAAATGCGAGTTGGGAATAATTTTCCCTTTGACCAATTTGGTACCCCCTGAAATGGAGATCGGCATATATATTATTTTTAAAATATAATTATCACCTGATACGTGTTTCGTCGTCTAGGACTCATCAGAGTGGCTGAATCTAGCGAGACTCGAATATATATATATATATATATATATATATATATATATATATATATATATATATATAGATAGATAGATAGATAGATAGATAGATAGATAGACGTTGTTTTGTTTTGGTTTTAGCAATATGTTTTGAATGAATTCAATTATTAACGAAAGTGCATTTTTACCTAAATGCGAGTTGGGAATAAGTTTCCCTTTTTAACCAATTTGGTACCCCCACATGGGGAGCAATATATATATATATATATATATATATATATATATATATATATATATATATATATATATATATATAAATATATGAATAAAAAAGAATGCGAAAAGTATAAAAGCTTATAACTTTTCTTTATTCGTTTTTAATTGGTGACGTGCAGGAATACAAAATAATAATATTATGAAAAAAAATTAAAAAACTTTTTTTATAAGTACATAATTTTCGACCGATCCTTCAGTCTTCATCGGTGTAGTGATATATATATTATTTTTAAAATGTAATTATCCGCTGACACGTGTTTCATCAGAGTGGCTGTATCTTACATTTTAAAATAATATATATATATATATATATATATATATATATATATATATATATATATCTGTGTGCGTGCGTGTGTATTTGTTCTTTATCTGTTTATCTATCTGTATTTCTTATACAGCTTATCCATTCAACTTACTTATTCATTCCTTTTCAACCTATATTTATTAATCAAACAATGAAGTTCCTTTTCTCTTATTCTCTCTTTCTCAACTCTTTTCCCCTTTTTCAATCTATAGAACTTTTTTTCTTCTTTCAATTTACTTAGTGCGATTTTTCTATTTCTTCTTCTCTTGACATCGGTTCATCCCTATCTCCGTCTTCGTCTCCGCCCATCTTTTTGTTTGAGTTATTTAAGCACTCGGCTCTTGTTGGTAAGAGGTGTGTGAGTGTGTGTGTGTGTGTGTGTGTGTGTGTGTGTGTGTGTGTGTGTGACTTTCAAAGAAGACCAAAATAGAAGAAATTGAAAAAAAAAACATCCATTTTACTGACTGAGCATCCATTGGATTTTCTGCCTAAATGGTTTCATTTATGTGCCACTGATCTCAAGGAGGACAGCTCTGCCAACTTGTCAACGCGGCAATGTTTCTTATTATTTTGTGCTTTCTGGGGTTTTTTTTTTTTTTTGAGAGAAGAACAACATTTATATTTTCTAATATCTTACTGATGGTCATGTTATCTCCCCCCCTCTTTCTTTATCATATATATATATATATATATATATATATATATATATATATATATATATATATATATATATATATATATATGTGTGTGTGTGTGTGTGTGTGTGTGTAAATGTTTAAATTCAACGTTATTTCACGCAGTTAACAGTAGTTGAATGAATACGGTCCTTACTAATTAAGCCAGATATGGCTTGTGTCGCCGGGTTCGAATCTATCGACTGGTGTTAATCGTGACTGCACGAAGATTCCCGAAAGGATGAAACACTAGTGTCTGTAGGTATTTAATTATTATAGTAAATACTTATGCCAGTCCCTTTCTTATCGTTGAGCACTTTCAGTTGAATTACGTCTGTCAATTAGCTCTTATGCATAGATCATCATATAATGATTAGATCACTCTGACTGACATAAAAAACATTTTAAAATATAAAATGTTTAATTTCAACGTCATTTCACGCGGTTAACAGTAGTTGAATGGATACGGTCCTGGCTAATCAAGCCACAGATACCTTGTGTCGCCGGGTTCGAATCTATCGGCTGGTGTTAATCGTGTTAATCTCTTTCCAGTAACAATAAACTGGAAGGCATGGTAATATATTTTTCAATTATTTTTGAGGAGTGTAACATTTCAATGGATATAAAACTAAAAAAAAAAAGTAAATAACTCAATAGATCTTAACTACCCAAGTGTGGTCGCAGAAATATCTGGTTTAGGACCCAGTCGCGGAGCTAATTATCTCGGTGCTGATGGACCCGTAAATTTTCTCAAGTCATTCGTCTGGGGGAAGGAAAACTCTGAAGCTAAACCTGTGCTACTGACCTCATGCATCTTGGCACCAAATAAAGCGGGGAGAGGCCTTATCAGTACCGGTCGAGGACCTTCTTAGAGCTGGTGACCTGGACAATTTACCGGTTTGCTGACCTAAACTGCTTAAGGAGTAGATAGACTCTGCCTTATCGTCCATCTTTTATACTAATTATTTGCCTATTAGCCAGGCGCAGAGGTGCGATTACAGGGACTCGACAGAAACACTCAACGGTTGACATTTCTTCCTGACTTGGTCAATGAACGCCGTTCTTCACTCTCGCCACATTCCTATCCTTAAAACTGGGCATTTTTTTTTGGGGGGGGGGGTGCTTGAGTGCCATATATGCCAATGCAATTGGCATATATATCACTCAAGCACTCCCAACATGGGTTTGACTTTTGTCTGAGGGGTTGAGGGTAACGGTTTGACAGTTTCTGGCTGCCGTATTTCAACTTATAGTACAGGACTCCTTACTCTTTGGTAGCGCTTAGCGTGGCTACTCCATCATCAGTTGTATAATATACGGATGGTTGTAGTGCCATATCGCACATGAAAAGGGCCACTGCACCCATCTCCAGTGGACTTTTCTGAGGCCACAATTCTGTAGATGAAGAGTCTGTTGATGGTCTGCTTGTGTTGCAGGTTTAGTTTCTATACAACCACATCTTACCTGGAATTTTTAAATAAAATAAAATGTCAGTTCAATCAAAAATTACGCTCAAACCATTTGCCTCCTCTCTTAAGGGTTGCATTCACGAATATCCGCGGGCTTAGAACTAGTTTAGATTATGTTGAATCATTTCTCCCAGCAAAACCCCCGGATATCTTGGCGCTAAGTGAGACTAACCTACACTCCTCCATCCCCTCATACCACTAATACATGCGTGGTTATCTACTCTTTGCCGTAATGACTCAGACAGACATATGCACGGACTTAGAGTCTATATTCGAAACACCCTCCCCTTGACTAGAGAATCAAAACTAGAATCAGACGGCCAGGCCTTTATGTGATTTAGATTTAACATGTAACATAGCGTTAACTACTTATATTTTCCTTACTACTCTCCCTCGACCCAGGACTGTACCTTAATCAAGTCTCTGGCAGTATAGAGATAGCACTCTCCCTTTATACTAGCGCGCGAGTACATGTATTTAATGGCTTTAATGCCCACCACAGTAATTGGCTAGGTTTCTCTACTCACACAGACGCAGATTGTAGCATAACACATAGCCTCCCTAAACCTCATTCCCTATCAAGGACAGTCACGTCTCCGACACGTTTCTTAGACCAGCACGATGAACAACCCTCACTTCTAGATCTATTTCTGACCATAGTTCCTAATGATTGTGCAACGAATGCTCATAACCCACTCGGGAATACTGATCACGCTATGATAATGGTAGAATTCGTCCTAAACTCTCCACACAAAGCTGAAGAGTCATTGCTAAAAACGACAAAGTATTATAAGAAAGCTTACTGGGAAGCCATAAAAGATCTCATCAGAGATTCCCCGTGAAGAATTATCTTTTCTCTCTGTGCAGAACAGTGCGCAAATGAGACCACTGAATGGTTCAAAGCGGCAATTGGAGTACACTCGTGAGCTAAAAAAATAAGCCAAACAAATTTTATACATTTTATTGCACTAAAAGATACATTGAACAAAGAACAATTGAACAAAGAAACTTAAAGGAGACTAATAACACAGAACAAGACATTTACTTTAATAAATGCTTAGGATGGAATCGCATTCCCGTTTGATTTATTTAAAAGATCAATCCTGTTAGACATGCTCTCCACCAAAGTTAAACACTGTAAAGAGGATATGCTATTCCATTCGCTTTGCATAGCTTCCCACATTTCGTAATTGTTCTAAAAAATTCGTCCAGCTAATGCACAAGATATTATGGACCAAATATTCTCGATTGGGTTTAAATCGAGGCGTTGTCCTGGCCCAAATATCACATTAATTGAATTATCAGAAAACAATTCTTTGTGACTTTAGCAGTGTGTGCAAGGGCATTATCATGTTGAAAAACAATGTTCTGGGATACGTTATTCTAATTACCAGGCGAGAGAAGAAAACAGAAAGTTTGGCTACAACGCTACTTTTATAACCTTAGAGAGACGAGCTTCTGCTTCTACTGAAGAAGTTTTATTTTCCGGCGAATCAATATTTTCTAGGTATTTAATGCTGAATCCAGTAATTAAAAAATCGTGCTGCAAGTGCTTTACATCTTCAAATATTTATTTACTGTGCTTGGTTTAATTGTGTCGTTTTACGAAATATCAAACTTTTTCGAGTGCACCCATTTCATGCAAAAGATTTTATGCTTCAAGTCTTTCTGACATATTTTTTTTTTTTTTTGGTTTGTAGAGAAAAATTGTTGTTTTCCGTTTCGGTTTTGCAGAATATGACTGAGTTTTGCAAAGTGACAGCTAAAACCAATTACTTCAATGTTTGGTGCAGTTTAGGCTAGAAAGCCGGTATCCTCAGACAGCCTGACCTGGTAGCATCAGCTGAAGAAGTAAACAAGGGCGACTGAAGCACTCCTTACGCTATTTTATTTACCCGCCCTCCTGGAAGTTAGACACAAGGTTGGATGTGGGTTTGATAAAAGTGCTTCTGTTGGACGGACTGGGATTCGAACATGAAACGCCCAGGTTTTCAGCCTGTGTTTTAACTATTTATCCACCGTCACCTTAGTCAATAATCTTGCATTCTTACCAGAAAACAATAAATCATTTACGCTGTATTTTATATTTAAACATTAAGCAAGGAGACTCGATGTGGTTGAATAAAGATCAACGAATTCTTCAACCCTTCCATAGTTTATTGTCATCAAAATCGGTAAAATCGTCCATTTTTCAATCAAATCGGTTGATTTTATATGCTGGATACGTGTGTACGATAATAAAACTTCTCAAATTTACTTGTGAAGTTGGACTGTGTAAAAATGGTAACTTGGTCAAAATCAAACTGTTTCATCTTTCATGTTTTTTGTTGCTCTTTTTTGTTATTGATTTTTGATAATTATCGAAGGCATTCCGGTACAAAACCTATCTGAGAACACTCTCATACACATAATATACATTTTGTGTGAAATTTCAACAAAATCATTTTGCAATCCATAGAAAACATATTCACAGACGCACAAACACAGAGACAAATTTCCTTTTATATAATACTAGCCTGGGTGCTCGGCGTTGCCCAGGTGTTTGGAGGTGTGTGTTGGGGAAAAAAAAAAAAAGTGGAAGTAGGCAGGCAGGCTCTAACACGTACCGCGAAGAAAGAAAAGAACGGAAAAAAGGTGGCGTCATTGTTTTTCCGCCTTTGTTACCCAAGCCGGAAGTGACGTAGGTTTAAATTAAGGCTAGTCAATCGAAAAGAGGGAATGACTTTCGAAAATATCGGCAAAAAAGCGACCCCTCCTTATAGAAAAGTGGCCAGTTGAGGGTGAAGGAATTAATGTTTAGCCAATTTTTCGATATTTGTCATCCGAAGTGTTGAGCTTCAAAAGGATCCCGATTTCGTTAAAACCCGTCACCTTTGTCGAAAGTTTTATACATACATACATACATACATACATACATACATACATTTAAACAGGCAGGTGAGATTTATATTATAGATTAGAGATAGAGATATGGATATAAAAGTATTAAACTAACAAAAAATAATCTGCACTGGTAGTATATAGCTATCAAGAAGCTAAATATCAGTTTACATATCGTCAGACACGCATTTTAACAACCATTGACTGTTATATCCGATTGAGCGAGGTCACTAGCAGAACAATGATATTCTAAAAATATTGAGACTAACGACACGAGAGTCTAGCAAAAAACATCGTCATTATAAAGACAAGTAAAAAAGAAAGGAAGGCGAATACGTACACTTAACTCGAACGGACGTTGGCGCCAAATAACGATCATCACAACGTCAAGTGCGCTAAAGTCTGCCATCCTGTAGACCGTTTTCTTGAACCGACGACTGTTGACCTGATTGGTCAGTTTAGAACCCGACTAACCGGAAGTGGAGCTGTAGCGCCGGATGCCGAGCCTCAAGCACGAAGACCTAGAAACGACACGCGCGTACGGCAACTAATTAGTAGCACGTGACGTGCTTTGGTCTTTTGTTTCTTATTTTAATCATATTTTTTTTATATCCTTTGTATTTTTATCTTATTGTTTTTCTTTTCTATCTTTAAGCTTTATTCTGGTTTTCTTCTTTTTTCTTTTGAACCGGCTTTTACATTTATGTATAATTATTTACTGGCATTGTTTCAGCTTTCTTTTGTTATGAAGATCCCTTGCATAAAAGAGACATCATGACCTGAAGTGAGAATTTTCTGTTCGGGCCTTGTCTGTAAAACGTCTACAAAAACATTAACAACAAAAAAAGGTGGACAAGTATAAACCAACTGGTAAAACAAAGTCACGTTGATTATTGCAACGCAAGAGAACAACAGTGCACATTATATCTATCTATCTATCTATCTATCTATCTATCTATCTATCTATCTATCTATCTATCTATCTATCTCTCTCTCTCTCTCTCTCTCTCTCTCTATATATATATATATATATATATATATATATATATAGTAAGTATAAAAATATATATGGCAATTATATATATATGGCAATTAAGCTACAGAGAATTTTCACGAGAATGAAACACGGAATAATCTGTTTAGCTTAATTGCCACATATATTTATATAACTTAGTACATAGCTCTACCTATGTATTGAGCAGTTTTGAAGTAAATACTGAAAATTTACGCATAAAATTATAATTTCGTATATCAATTAAAATGGAGTAGTCATATATATATAATTGTTTTTTTTAAATCTATCATTCGAAATATATATATATATATATATATATATATATATATACTAGCAAAAGTACCTGTCGTTGACTGGGTTCAAAAACAGCCTACAGAAAATGGACTCTGATTTATGAAATGGAAAGGTTGTAAAGGGATAGCCTCGAATTTGGGGTTATCAAAACCAAAGCAAAATATGATGAAAGTAAAAATAAAATAGATAAACCCCATACTTTATTATATTATACCTGTTCACACTGAAACACTTATAACAATATTCTGTGGATCTATATTAAAAAACCTTGTTAAACTTTGTAACATATTTCCATTCTATGGAGGTCAGGCGCGAAAGAACACCTAATAATTTTCTTAAAACTGAAACATAATTATCAAAGTATACTTACGCAGATAGATATGAAAAGTCTTTATTAAAGTTTGTGCCTATTTCCATCCTATGGAGGCCAACAATTTTATTATACCATCCCTATTTAAGTTAAAACATACTTATCAAAGTATTATTATGTACATCTATATCAAAAACACTTGTAAACGTTTTTTTTAATTTTTAAATTTTTTATTTCCATACTTTGTGGACCAGGCGCGTACGCAGACCCTATAATTTTAGTGTGTATGTGTGTGCTTGTGTGTGAATCTGTGCATGTAATATAATTTCTATTTCTTTATTTATAAACACTTTTTTGGCTTCTTATGTGCATTCATGTGCTGGATATTAACCGCGCAACGCCGAAAAATGTGTTGGTCGATGATTATTATTATGATTATTATTAATGTTTACAGATAAAATTATTTATGCTAAAATGTTTTAATAGAAATTTTCATAACTAGAACAAGCAAAAATGTTAACTTGATGTTAATTCGATACATGGAATTTAAGCTAAGCAGCATATAAACAAGGATACGTGACAAAAACCCAGCAAGGATCTTTAGTCTACGTGTATTGATGACGTAATGGAGAGATAAATTTTGAGATGTAGTGTTCTCGTTACAAAGGAGATATATTTCGATATACAATGCCGTAGCGGGCGGTCAGGATCTTTTGACAGGACGCCTGTCAAAGTCAAAAGGGGGCGACTTAGCAAAATGGGTTCCAACTTTGAAAATGAACCCAGTAAGGAATAAATGATTACATTAAATTATAATTCACGCCTGAGTGAATTCAATTTCGGGGTACAGCCCTTTAATTTCAGGACGCATTGAGGGGGAATAGAAAGAACATTGGAGCGATTTGTTTTTTGCTGATGTTCCAACCAATACTGTTGTACGTCGCTTGTTTACGCCCTGTTTATAAACTGCTAAACTACGTACACACATCAACATACAGTAGAGAATACACTAGACGAATAGCATATTAAAATGTCTAACACTCATAAATTAAAAGAGACTTATTATAGACAAGACAAATATAAAACCGTATATTCCGAAATTACTCAGCCAATTTTTGGTCTAAACCTTTGAAATTTTACATAAAATGTAATCAGACATAGAGCAAGCTTTCTTAATCGGTTTTGGGTCGAAAATTTCGCTACGAAGGAGTCAAAATTCAAAAGATTTGATCTTTGCGGTCTCTAGCAAACTATTCAGCAAATTTTGGGTCTAAACATTTGAAATGTTATATAAAGGGTGATCGGACATGCAGCAAGCTTTTTGATACGGTTTTGGGTGAATATTTCGCTGCCAAAAGGTCAAAAGTTGAAAGAGTTGACCTTTACAAGCTCTAACAAACTCCTTCGCCAATTTTTTTGTCTAAACCCTTGGATTTTAAGATGAAGGTTATCTCGACATGAGTCAAACTTTTTAATACATCAATATATATATATATATATATATATATATATATATATGTATGTATTTATATATATATATATAAATTTAAAGGAGATTAGAACAATAGTCTAAAGAGCAGAGTGTATTTTAATGTAATAGTAAAATTACTAATTTAATTAAAATACAGGAAAAGAAAAAGTGCTCGTTGTAATTTAGATATATAATAAGCTCGATGGGTAAATATCCTAGAGCTAATTTAATAATCAATAATGTGATTGATAATGTGTGAATGCGCGTGTGTGACGATATTTCTCAACTTATATACTCGACTAATTTTTAATCTACAGACATGAAATTTCGTATATAAGATATTCCAACATGTGGAAAACTCTGTATCGAGTTTCATCCGAAAAAAAAGCTGGTAAAAATATCTAAATTGAAAAATTCGTACGTATGAGCGGAGTAATCGAATTTTTCTCAGTTTATTAACTGTTTCACGAATGCACATGCGTGATTAGTTGACATGATATATTCCTAACGTTAATGTCAAGCTGGCTTAATGCTTATTGTACTGTCTTTGGATTTTATGTTTCGATCTCAGCTCGAGTAGTTTTTTTTTACTTACACGAAATGAACTGTTTATAAAAACCATAATACACGCATACACATGTTTCAGTTTCTCTCGTTTTTTTTTTTTTTTTGCTTTTTACGTCAGTTTTAAGTAATTTCGAGCTACCTTTAATGCCGGGTAACGCAGGGTACAAATTGTAGTATATATATAAATTATAATGTATATATATATATATATATATGTGTGTGTGTGTGTGTGTGTGTGTGTGTGCGTGTGCGTGTGTGTATGTCTATGTGTGTTTGTGCTTCATTAAAACTTACAAATAATTGTCTTAAAATTACTTATTTATAACTGTTTATTATTGTAGCTATCCTCAAGCCTATGCTGGTCGATCCCCGCTCTTATTTTATACTATATCCATCACCCTCGCTTCCATTTGTCCATCTTTGGTTATTATCACTCATCGTAATAACACGCTATCTAAAACATGAGATTGGAATAGTTTCTTATAGAATAATATGGAACATCAGAAAACATTAAACTAGTAGGAAGAAAGAAGGGGTGATAACGAATAGAAAGACTCGACATTAGTTTTTTTTTTTTACTTTAAACTCAATTTTTGTTGATTCAAATACTATAAATTGAACTCTGTAGTAGGACAACCGGTCGCATTATATATATGTTAAATTTTACTTTTATTTAAAGGGTTATAAAAGACTACAAAATTATGGTTATATGGCACCTAATTTCCAGTAGAACCTTATGCCGTATTTGGGATAAATGGCTATGGCATAAAGATCTCCTCCACATGATCTCCAGCTACGGTATAACTGGAAACGTATTCTCAATTATTAAATCATTTCTCTCTTGAAGTATCATAAAAATAATGGTTGATGGACAGAAATCAGAAGCTCGCAGTATTTATGCTGGAGTCCCTCATGGGTCCATCCCAGGCCAAACCCTCTCCCTGATCTACATCAATAATCTTCCAAATCACATTCTAAGATCATTTGTAGACATTTACGCTTACAACACTACCATCTATGGCAACATTTCAAAGGCCGTAAAAACTAAGTTCTCTCTGATTCTCTCTCCTCTGATCTTGAACACGTGGTACAATGGGGAAAGAGGTGGCTTGTTAAATCTAATGCATCTAAAACCAAGCTTCTTTTTTTTACATCATCACTACTCTAATCTCTCTCTCTGGCATCAACTGAAATGAATGGCTCTCGTCTTCGGGAGGCTCCATGTTTAGACAAGCGTTTGGGATTGACCTTTAATCCTGATTTGAAATGGAACACGTACATCAAATCCGTTGCCAAGGTCGCTGAATAAATGGTGAGATCATTCTACCGCTCCAGTAGATATCTCACTGCTCATGCTATTATCTGTCTGTATAAGAGGCAAGTATGTTCAAGGGTGGGGTACTGTTGTCACATCTGGACAGGAGCAGCTAGAAATATCATATAGTGCGTGGACACTTCAAAATAATATGCTTCATAGCCTAGTGGGGGATGCCCGTTTTTTTTCCCCTGCAAACTCTTTCCCACAGAAGAGACGTTGCTAACCCATCTCGGCTTTATAGTTATTTTCATTGCAAGTGCTCGTCTGAGCTCCAATCTATGGTCCCCCTTACCAAACTTCCCCGAAAAACTCCTCTAACTGAAACCACTATCAATATTTTCCCCCACTCTTTGTCTGTCCCTAAACCTAAACGTAAATTCATTGAACAAGACTTCTTTCTTAGAACTGCACGCATATAGGACTCTCTTCCGTTTTCCTGCTTTCCAGCTGACTGCAATATGGTCATCTTCAAGTCCCAAAAGTTTTTGATGAGTCGTTCCCTTAAGTAATCCAATTTACCAAATTTCCACTACTAACGATTACTACGATATTGTCCTAGTGACTACTGTAAACTCATTAACCCATATCCTCGAGTAGCCTATGGATCTTGATAATTTGTGACTCTTTAAAAAAAAACTCTAAAATAACACATTTACATATGTTGATATCATTTACAGCAGGGATCGGCAACTCATTCTACCCCTCAGGCCGGATCGTGTTATAATTACGCGTCGCTTAATGAAAAATATATGAGGAAAATTATATATGCAGACACCTGGCAACCTGTTTAAAACCGTAATGAAAATAAAGAAAAAACAAAAGAAAGTTTAAAAAAAAAAAATATATATATATAAAGAAATAACACAAAAAAAAACTCTCAAGGAATGTTAGAATACTTAAAAGTGAAATAAATTAACCGAAATCAAATGGAAGAAATTATGACGTGTACGTTTAAAAGTGATATTGACAATTCTACCTCAACCGAACCACAAACATATAAGCAAAAACAGAAAATGTGAACATAGATACGAGCACAAATAGTTGCTAACCTGTGTACATACTTACGTATGAACATGTGGTAACATTCACACATCCATGAGGTATGAAATAGAAAGCTTACTGAGACAGCATTGTCCTTTGAATCTATCCCTGCCTAATGTCTTTCGCCAGTCGGTCGATCAAATTGGCTTATAATTTGTTTTTGCGTATATTTTTTTATATTTTACGAAGAAATAGAGATGATTGGGTATGATCGTGTTTTTGCGATCGTAATATTTAAATTCTTCTTGTGGATCAGAAGAAAGTTACAGCAAGCCCTTTGCTGAATTCGAAAGCCTCTTTTTCTAATGTTTAAAAAAGAAAGTCATTTGTAATTAGACTTGCAGGCCGATGAAAATGCTTTCGCGAACCGGATCCGACCTGCGGGACTTAGGTTGCTGACTTTTGCTAGTCATTAGCTATTTATGTATAAAAAGTAAGACTTTTAAACAAAAAAAACTCACAACTACTGTTTTAGTATTATTATAAATATTTAAGCACTGCTTGTGTAAAAAGTTATGAACCTATTATCTTCATTCGTATCTGGTCACAATAACTTTTCCTCGAATTGTTGCTGTATAATGAAACGTTTACACGAAAAATTAAATAAAAAGCCAGAAACTTTTTTATTGGTCATAGAACAGACAAGCAACATGGAAAAAGTTCAAATAGAAAAGTACAAAATGAATAAGGTTGTTGTATAATTTATCTAATTATATCTTTTAAAAGCAAGCGATGAAATACACGGTTTAAATTTCTTTTAGCTTTGTGTCCGTTGCAGAATTTCAATGAAACTCCAAGCATCTCATTAGCCGAGATTCTCAAATGACGATAGAATCTAAAAGACTAAACAATCTAACCAACAAAAATGAACTTGAAAGTAAATAAATCCAGAATCAAACAAGGGAACTGAACCAATTCACAAAGATTATCATCTGGATTGTTCTACCAACTAAACTCTAAGGAAGACAGCAAATAAATAAATAAATGCATAAAAATAAAAATAATAAAAATAAAAATAATAAAAATAAATAAATAAATAAGAGAAACGATTTCAGATTATTTAGTTGTTTGGTCATTTTGTTTTACGTCTTATCAACCGCTTTTACTGCATTTTAACCCCAAACAAGGCACAGTGCCACTTTATTGTAGGGAGCTACTATCGGGGACATAATTCGAAAGGGATGCTATGTAGAGAGTTGAGCAGCAAGATGTTTGTTTACATTACACTTGAACATCTGCATGTCAGTACAGTAAGGGAAGAAGGGGCCCGAAAAAGATATTCCAAAGCCGATCAGTATGAGGAAAGAAGCTATTGGAGTAGAAAGCTTATCTGGCATCTGGGGATCTGTACTGTAAAAGGATATGATTTACCAGGTTAGTTTAGAGTATATACGTCGAGGGTGTACATGGGCTTGAAGTTCTTCGGAGCACATACCGTTAAAATACTTGTAAAGCGAGAGAGGAATGCAACATTTTCGTCGATAGGACAAAAATTCAAGCCTAGCCTGTTAGGTTATCGACTCTCTTTTGATGCATTAGCCCAACTGTTGCAGCAATCAAGACGTGCGCGAATGGTGGCCTTGTAAAGGTATAAAATACTTTCAGGCGTACATAACTTTCTAGCACGGTAAAGAGAGCCCACCTGCTTTGCAGCAGCTTTGGCAATGCCCTCAAGGTATCTTTTCCAAGCCATATTCCCTGTGAACTTTAAGCCGAGGTATTGTATCATTAGCAATGGCCTTATAGAGATATAGGATACTTTCAGGCGTAAGTAGCTTTCTAGCATGGTAGAGAGAGCCCACCTTCCTCGCAGCTGCCCTGACAATGCCTGACAATGCTCTCAATGTATCTGTTCTAACTCATGTTCCCTGTGAACTTTAGGCCGAGAAGTTTAAAAGAAATACTTTCAAGAAATGCATCTTTGGTCGTTGCTATTGGTGGTTGAGAAGGTTTCTTGTAATTATTAAAGGAAATAAGCTTAGCCTTGGCAGCATTAAATGTTACCATCCATTTATGTACGCAATCTACTACAGACTGGACGTCTTCTTCTAGGTTTTTCGCCATTGGTTTGGATATGTGTTCATTTGTTTTAGCCTCGTATTCTAAATTCTATCATTTCCGTAAAAGTTTAATGCTTTAAGTTTTTCATATCTTCCAAAATTTATTATTTGTATTTATCTATGATATATCAACTATTTCGTTTTTTTTTTAATATCGAATCTAGGAATATATATATCTTCTATACTCATATGAATTTGGGTTATTTATCTATATTAAAAACTATTTTTCCTATTTATTTAAAGAGAAAATACAACTTTATTACATATGGGTCGTTGAATTGCAATTTCTCTGCAAAATATCTAGCTAATTTTCATATTCTTTTAAACATTCATTTTTAATTGTTTCCCTATTAGTTTGATCGATTTTCTCATGGGATGATCCCCTTTAGTTTGCTATTACATGTAATTATATTCATGCACATATTCTACATGATTTATACTTGCGTAAAAAGCCTATAGTAAACACAAAACTCTTTCTATATATATTATCGATGCGTGTATATTTTTGTTTAAAAAATGTTGCCTGCCAAACTCCTATTTCAGTTTTCGGTCTACATAAATTAAATCCATGCATACAGAGCGAACCGAGTAGGTTCGTTATATTTCTTAGTACACCGACTATTATTTTTCCCCAATAGTGTAACGTTGTTGAAAAAATTATCATTCAAATTTAAATTTTGTACCGTTAACATCCTTTGCGATTCTGTAGGATCTCAACATTCTCGGTTTATTAAATTTTTTCCATGTATTTAAATTTTATATCAATAAATGTCTGAAGTTGAGTCGAATTACATTTTAATTTGTTTGTAGAGAATTTTTTACCGTCACCATTTTGCGTAAACCTTCATCATGGTTTTCGGTTTCCATTAGACGCACCTGAGTTTTATTTCTGATTTTATTCCTGGAACGGGAAATTTTATGCCCTATAATAAACATGCCAACTATTTTAGACAGCTATGGGCAGTTTCTGACCCAATGCAGATTTTCAAAGCGATTACAAGGGGAAGAAATTTTTCTTTCTGAAAATTATTTTTGAATGTGTGCGAAAATGCGTAGCTATTTCGATTAGCCCATCTTTTATTTGTTACGTGCGTTTTGGATTGTTTGGCTACGTTTTTAATATGTGCAATGACAGATTCGATATCCTACGAGTCTTTTTTAATGATTTCTATCTTCTGACAGTTTTCTAGTAATTTTTGTAGAGTTAAAACCGCCTTCTAATTTTATTAGAACACGACTTTTGATTTCCGCATCTCGACCCGATGTAAGTCCACGCGCAAACACGAAGTATTTGAAATTGTCCACATTGAGATCTTTAACTTCCTCGATATTTTTTTAATCACGACCGCATCAGTTGAGAAATCATCTACGTCGTTTTTCACTAGATTCACGTATTTCAATCGTCTATGAAATAGAGAGACTTTTGCAAAGAGGTCGACCTTATGGGCCAAATACAGCTTCGGGGCTTTCTGTGGAAGAATAAGATCTACAAATGTATTATGTTCAGCAGTCTCCACTTTGCATAACAGCAAACGAACTTTTTTTCTGATGCTTACAACTGGTTTATCCGCGTAGATTGCTGACAATTTTTATATACATGCGTATGTATATATATATATATATATATATATATATATATATATATATATATATATATATAATTATCAGCAAGTTTGTATGCATTACTTCTAAGTACTTAAATATATTCATCCAACCATCAATATAACACACACACACACACACACACACACACACACACACACACACATATATATATATATATATATATTGCAAATTTCATTGTTATCATGGCTACACTTATACAATTCTGACATAATAGTGTCAGTTACTTTTTTTACACAGGAATCACCACTTATCAAGGCCCGGAGGCCACTCATGGATAAGGGTTAATTGGTATACATTAGTAAATGTGATTATAGCGTAGTAAACATAAGTAGTGGGAATTTTGTTAATTGGATTACTTAGGGGGGCGGTTCATCAAGAACTTGTTTACGTTGGACTTGAAGACAATGAGATTGTAAGTAGCTGGAAAGCAGGCAATCGGAAGAGAGTTCCAAAGGTGTGCAGTTCTAAGAAAGAAGCTTTGTTCATGGAATCTACATTTAGGTTTAGGCATAGATAAAGAGTGTGGGAAATTATGGATAGAATTATAAATTCTGGAGCACAATATGCCGTTCGTTTTAATGATATTACTCCCGTCTTCGAGGTTCTCAAACTTTAGTTATAAAATAGATTTAACTTTTGGATTGTTTTACTTTTTTACGACTCTCGTATATATATATATATATATATATATATATATATATATATATATATATGATGATTGCAACGTCTTGTCAGACGAGTGCCACTCCCTCAGACATTTAAAATCCATGAGCCCAAATGCCTGAGGAAGTATCTATACAAATATGATGTTACAGAGTCTTAGCTTTGTACGACAGCTAAGTCTCTCTCTCTGTTCAAAATGTTGGGATTCAGCAACAAGCAAGAGCACGATAGCCAGCAACAGATTAAACTGCAGACCAGCTTAATGCGGGTACTGGTCTTCCGCTTTATGGTTTTTTAAATCAGAGACTTGCTTCTCTAAGAAAGGTTGCCTTCACCACGGCTTACGGGAGCCCTCTCCACCCCAATACACATACACACACATATACACGGTGCTAGTTTTCTGGGTCAACGGCCAACTATATATATATATATATATATATATATATATATATATATGAGGCCACTTATCAAGGCCTGGAGGCCACTCCAGGAGAAGGGTTAAAGCGTGTACAGTAGTCAAAGGGACGATGTCGTAGTAATCGTTAGTAGTGGGAATTTAGTAAATTGAATTACTAAAGTACAACGGCTCGTGAAAAACTTGTTTGCGTTGGACTTGAAGACGACCATATTGAAGTGAGCTATAAAGCAAGGAAAGTAGTTCTAAGAAAGAAGCGTTGTTCATCGAATATACGTTCAGGTTTAGGCACAGATAAAGAGTGGAGGAGATTATTGATAGTGATTTCAGCTAGACAAGTGTAGTTTTTCGAGGGGGAACCCCAGATTGGACTTAGACGAGCACCTGCCATGAAAATACCGATAAAGCAGAGACAGTCTCGCAACGTCTCTTCTGTGGGAAAGAGGCTGCAAGGAAGAGAAAAAAAATCTTCTACTAGGCTACGAAGACTATTTTGAACTTTATAAAGGGAGAATAAGGTTTTTCTAACAGTTCCAGCCCAAATGCGACAACAATACTCCACCGTTTTATGTACCTGGCTTTTATATAGCTAGAAAATTGTATCAGCAGTGAGATATCTACTGGATCGATAGAAGGATCCCACCATATTTCCAGCGACTTTGGCAACAGATTCGATCAGGCACAGATCTATATAAGCATTACATGCTGTTGAATAATAAGAATTATATAGTGTATATATATATATATATATATATATATATATATATATATATGATATATATATTCATGTTATATATACATATACACATGCGGCAAAAAGAAAGTCGGCACTTGTAATTTCTGCCAAAACTGCAATTTTAAGCTATATTTAATGTAACTGTTTAAACAAACTATACCTCATTTGATTGGCCTTATATTCTTCTATAGAAATTACAAGTGCGAACTTTCTTTTGCTGGCACTGTATGTGCGTATATATATATATATATATATATATATATATATATATATATATATATATATATATATATATATATAACAATGATTATAAATGTATTTAATTTACTTCGGTTTCACGATATTATCGATCATTGGATTTGTCTCGAGTTAGAATCAATCGAAAGGTCAAACCGGATTGGTGGCCATTTTGTATATACGTTATGCTGTTACCCTTTTATTATTGTTAATATTATTAATTACTGTATCTCATGCACGTTCTCAACTATATAAAAATAACTTACCCTGAGATTTACTAGACTCTCTTACTCTGCAACCGTACAAAGGAACACGAAAACAAACCTCATGTTTCCGTGGTCTGACAGCTGAATACAAACAGGAATCGATGCTAAATAAACTTTATACCCAATTTTAACATGAAATATCAATAATAATATTTCTCTACTATTGAGACATAAAAATGAGAATATGCCATTATATCTTTGTGAATCGCGATGTACCTTTGGTTACAGACAAACAACAAACAATTATAACACAAAATATTTTTTATTAATATCATCTAAGTAATTTTGTGGGTGTGAATTAGGTTTATACTTCATATTCCGCCTTGAAGAAGGGGTGTAATCCAGTCCATGTTAGGTTTTATCAGATGAACAAGCATCCCTACCTCAATGAACCACCAAACCCATCCCTCGAGAAAAAAAACAGGGCATTCGTTTTATTTAGGACGTAACTGATGCGATGAATAGTAATGCGTCGATGAAACAGAGCGAATCTAAATCAAATCAAACCAAACGAAAAAAACCCAAGGCCGATAGCCATTAGTTGCGTGCTCTCGCGTAATGAATGAATGCGTGAATGTATGATTGACATGAAATTCTTAAAGATAAACTAAAATGACCGAAAAATGGGCTGAAATGACTTAAATAAATAAAAAGTAAATGACTTAGAATGACTTTAATGAATATAAGGATGAATTGAATAATCTTAAGAATGACTTGGATGCTTAAAAAATAACTGGAATCCTTCAAAAACAACTTGAATGATCTGAAGAATGACTTGAATTGCTTTTAGACTGATTGGTTCTAAAGTGGGTGATCATTTTATATTAAATTAATACAGAAATGTGATCCCCACTTTATATCACAATAAGTATAGCATGCAGTAAGAACAAATACTACACTTTGATCTTGGCCAAAGGGCAAGAAAAACTTAAAAAGCTTAGAACAGCATCTATTAACAACAGACCTTTGATCTTAACCAAAAAGGCCAAGCACAAAAGTGTTACGGACAGACCGACCTACAGATGGACCGACCGACCGACGGAGTGACTTAAATAGTCGCTTGCACGCGACTAAAAATCACCCGGATGAAACAATATTCCAAGTGGAAAAGCGCGATGAAAAAGAAATTAGCATTAGCAACAAATGCAATAAAAACCAAGATGCAGGTTATTTGGCTTTTTTTTTTAGTTTTTGCTGCGAATACTGCGAATGGTGGAAATTTATGTATTTATTTATTTCAATTTACCTACTAGAAATTTTAGATATGAAGATGTCGAATTTAAAATGCGATTCTGGACTTTTATGACGAAGATACTGAAAAAGGATTGCGCAAGTCCGTTGTGACTATGTAGAAAAATGAATTCTCTGGACTACAAAAGGTCGCTCAATGTCACACCCGTCTTCCTAACCTTTTAACGTTTTGGTTGTTTAGTTAAAAATATAAGAGGCTTTATTTTGGAACATCTATTATACATTTTATACATCTCCATGATCACGGCACCAACTGATGATCTTGGGTGAACCAATGTAGACGTGTACTTTACTTTCTGGCAGAAAACTGTGTTACTTATGGCTAAATTGAGTTTTGAACAAAACCGAAGTAATTTGTAGCTATTAAATTCTATTTTGCCGATGCTATGGCTACCAAGGACTTTCCACGTTTCAAATTCACTACCGTCACAAGAATGGATATTACTCAGAATAAACTTCTCAATAGCTAAAATGGAAAACAAGATTATGAAGAAAGTAAAAGGTCATCGTAACTTGTTCGTTAGTTTTAAACGTTGGCAACTGAGAATGCTGTTACATATCGGCCACAATTGAAAGCTTAACTATGAGATCAAAAATTCTGCGCGTGTACCCTAAACGTTCTAATAAGGCTGTCCTAATTGTAAAACCTGCACTACCATCTAGGCGTCCACCTTTTGGCTTGTCAACCCAGTAGAATGTGACACCAGATGTTATTTCGGTAAGCTGATCGTTATCAGAAACACGTGTCTGTGACAAAGCTGCGATATCAATGTCCAGATTTTGAATTTTCTTAGTCAGAATAGCTGATTTATTTTCGATTCGATACACTTCTGTCCAAAAAAGTTCTTATATTGCAACAGCAAACCCGCCGCTACATACTACGAAGTTGATCCCAACAGTTATGCTTCCTATTCGTAAACCTAAATAAATGATTCGGGAACTACGAAGACGGGAGTTATATCATTAAAACGAGCGACCTTGCTTCAGAATCTTTTCTACATAGTCATCACCATTATCGATGCCCTTTTGCTAGTAAATGGGTGGTAGATATGCATGGGTGTCCGAAACGCACATCGTCACTCACATCTATCTCGCCACTCTAAAATCGACGAACCTATCAGGTAACTGTGATGACATCAACTGTAGCCGTTTCGTAAACGTTCAATTGCTTTGTCTGTTTCATTTCTTCAAAATTTAATACTATTAAAATATAGTACCCAAGGCCTTATTTTTCGAATGCCCCTCGCACACATTTGATACAATTTTTCTCCCACTTTCCTGGAAATTAATGTGAATTGTACTTTCGATAAAAAAAGGGCTGATCATTCACATAGATCTCCATCGAAGTTTTCCTTAGTCGCAAGAAAATACAATAACGATTTTATAAGATTCCTGCCGCCTATGAGCAGGTTTGTGGCTGTGAGCTTCCAACTTTTTAATCTGGACACGTCACCCCTCGTCTATCTCCATAAGACTTTCAATATATAAAATGATAAACTCGATGAGAAGTGACTATTAAGAGACCCGTATATCGAAGTATTTAAGTGTCATGCAATTGTACAACCATATCACTTATCAGCAGCTGTATAGCAAGCGAGAAGCAATTACAAGATGTCCATCAAGCTGCTTTGTGTACAGGTTTTAGTATCACAGTTTTAATTCTTTGGCTAGGAAGTTGGGTGACATTTACTTGTTAACAGTAAACACATCTTAAAGAAACGTCATAGCACCATACATTTTTTTTTTCGTTTTTATATTGGAAATTTCATCTTCTAATTTTACTAGGACTTATGGGAGACTCTCTTATCTTCTATGACATTTGTCCAATTTCGGGAGCTTAGGTTGCTAGGCTGGACAACGTATTTTACACGCATTCCGGTGAATCATTCATGCCACATTCGATCTTGAGGTTTCTGCCGGGCTTATTTCAATTTTAATTCAATAACCTTATTTAATAATTTAACGAAGTAGTAAAGGTCAAATTTTACGGCGATTAACATCCACTGCATATCCATCATTTTAGCAAAATGGACGATAATTTTAATCAAGACGTAAATTCACGATTACATATGACATAGAAAAGCTATTATTACCCGCTCACCCAGAAGAACAAAGCATCCCATTGTCTACCTTTCAAAATATTAATCTATCTTATTGTACTGATATTTTTGAAGCCAGATTTAAGAAAAGTGAGCTATTTATGAAATACATTCTTATTTTCATTTCCAAGGAAAGGTAGATAACTCTGTCTGTGTTTATTAGAGACTTGCCTCCCTTGGTTTCAAAAAGAAAAAAATATATATTTTCGAACAATGGTATATAACTCTGTCTCCGTCCAATAAAGGTTTACATCAATTTCGTTGCATTAAAAAATAGTTCCATATTAAAGCCAAACAAGAGATAACAGCTATTCAGTAGATGTTTTTACATGCTCGTTAAATACAGATCTTCCGCATGTCTGTTATGATGTTGGAATCGGATTTAGTTTCATGGAAATATGACATATGTAATCTAAATCTATTTTCTCCTTTTCTATAACAGACCGATGTTCATTCGTCTGCTTTAGTATATGTCTCCTGATTTTATACAATAGAGCCTTAGCAGTTTTAGCTAGTACTAATGTTTAACTTTTAGAAACATGCCGCATTTTTAATAAGAGGGTTATTAAGTTCAAAACCTATCGAACGCAACGTGCACAATTGAGGTGAGAGGAAAGGGACATTAAGGTTACGTCAGTGAAGTTAACGGAGGGGGACAGCCACCTGCAGCGAAGTTTCGTTATGTAAAAACGTGATTTGACAAGATTTTCCGGAGATGATATTTTGAAAATATATGTTTTGAGTCAGTTTGTTCTTGGACGCTAAAGTACATACATGTGGTTTAAGATGTAGCAATATATTCAGAACAACCTTAAGATGAAGGGCTAGCGAGTAATTTAGCGTCTAAGAGATAGAATAAATTCAACTGCATCAAAAGAAAATACCGTTTCGGCCTTTTTATTGTTCTACCGGTGTTTTGCGTGTGACAAGGTTTTCCTTTTTTTATTTTTGGAGATCACGTTCTGAAAATGAAATGAATACGTTTTTAGTAAGTTTATTAGATTCGAGGGAACATACGCACATATATTATGCAGTTGCTCGAACGGATAAATATCACAAATTCAAAAAACAAAAGAGTTGATGTGCCGTAACGTGAACTGAATGAGTTAACAAAACACTTCTAAAGAAGCAAAAATTATGTATCAAACCTTTATGCTACATTAGTACATTGAAGATTCTTAGAATCATCCGCTTATTCCTAAACGCACATGGCTTCCTTTAAAACATCTCACGCTCAAAACAACCGTGTCTTAAGCTAAGTCATTATTTTACAGTAGCTTAAAGTATAAGTTAATATGATTGGTACAATTGAACGCGTTATTTTTATATTAGTTGATTCGAATTGCTTCTTATTCGCTGTACGTAAAAAAAATCGTTTAGGGATTGCGCAAAATATACTTTATGATTAACTAGCATGGTTTCTCGGGTCCACATTAGGTTCCGTTAAGACACACCTGCTATACTAAGGACATTGAACACTTTTTCATTATTATATGTCAACTCTTTCGTAGGCAACGTCGATACCCCCACAACAATTTAAAAAATAAAAGAACGGGTATAAACACGAAAATGTAATCGTTGCACCAAAGAACCTCCCCGCCAGATATTTTGGCAGAAAGGATACGAGGAGAAGAAGCTATTCTCCGGGTATTCAGCACTTTTTGTTGCTCGTACACTGGAAAAATATCCCCCCTCCCCCCCCAAAAGAAATCAAAATGAAATCCACACATTCATATTTACAACGCCTCCCCACAGGACAGAGTTAGACACCAGGTCGTTTTTTAACGTGGAGAAAAGGAACAAGAATTAAACTTGTCTCAATCGTAAAGGTTTATTCCTCCACTCACGGAGAACAACAAATTAAAGTGTAAGATCTGAAGAACAGATACTACAGTTTCATCTTGGCCCGACTAACGCTAGTGCTGGAATTTACTGCGTTTTGATAGATGTAATTAATTTATTTTTGTAGTTATACATGGAAATCGGTTCCAGGCAGATTTGATTATTTTTGTTTCTATAGAGAGATCACTTCAGACAAACCTTAAACCATTTGATGTAAAGACATATTTAATCTATATATCTATAAAAGTGAACGTGTCTTATTATCTCTGTGTCTGTGTGTCTGTCTGTGTATCTGTCTGTGTGTCTGTGTACATTTCCCTACACAATAACTCTGTCAATTTTCAGTCTACAGACGCGAAATTTGATATACAGGGTACTGAGATTTGGGAAAATATTTGTGATCCATTTTCGGCCGGAAATTTGACTATTAAGGCATCAAAGTTCAACGATTTCACCTTTGAGCACTCTACCAAACTCCTCCGACAATTTTGGGTCTAAACACTTGAAATTTTAGATATAGGTTCCTTGGACATGGACATAACGTAATAACTTGATTTGAGCCTAAAACAATAAATGTTAAGGGGTCATAATAGGGGTCAAAGTTTAAAAAAACTTACCTCTGCGGTCTCTATCAAATTACTCAGACAATTTCTGGTGTAAGCATTTGAAATTTTACATAAAGGCTATTCAGAGATGGGGCAAGCTTTTTCATCGGTTTGGATCGAAAATTTTTAGTTACCAATATATAAATGTATGTATGTATGTATGTTTGCATGTCTGCCCAACACTTTCGATAGAGGCTACGGATTTTCTCAAGATCAGCCTCGTTTTGAAGATCCTTTCAGACGACAAATATCGAAGAATTGGCTAAAAACATTAATATCTTCACATTAAACTGGGCAGTTTTCTGCAGGGTGGGGGTCGCTTTTTTCGCCGATATTTTGAAAGTAATCCTCTCCTTTCGATTGTCTAGCCTTAATTTTAAAAAATATAACTTCCGGTTTGACGGTGGTCGTAACAGCATAGACGTCCGGGTTTTTTTCCCGTTCTTTTCCTCCTTTGCGGTATGGGTTCGAACCTGCCTTCCTACTACCACTTTTTTTGCTCAACATACACATCCAAACATCCGGGCAAGGCCGGGCTAAAATGCTAGGTATCTATATAGCTATAAAAGTGAACGTGTCTGTGTGTGTCCCTACGCAATAACTCTGTCAATTTAAATCTACAGAAATTTTATATATAGGGTACTGAAATTTGGAAAAATCTTTGTGATCGGTTTGGGGCCAGAAATTTTGCTTTTAAGTGGTCAAAGTTCAACGGTTTGACTTTTGAGAACTCTACCAAACTCCTCCAAGAATTTTGGGTCTAAACATTGAAATTTTAGATATATGTTCCTTGGACATGGATTTAACTTAATAACTTGATTTTAGTCCAAAACAATAAATGTTAAGGGGTCATAATAGGAGTCAAAGTTTTAAAAAAAAATTGACCGCGTTTTTTTTTTTTTTTTTTTTGCTCAACATACACCTCCAAACACCAGGACAACGCCAGGCTAAAATGCTTTGTTCAGATTTAAAAAAAAAAATCGCGTTATGTACAATTTTAGAGTATATAAATGAATTTCACCCTAGCCAAATGCATCACCATATCAATATTTAGGACGGAGAGAAACAGTCTTCAAACAGAGGCCGAAAGACTCGGAGAGATTGACAGATAGCTATTCAACTAGAAATATAAACCAGCAATTTTATTTGACACAATTCACTGAACCCCTAAACTATAGACCTCTTTTATTTCCCTCATCTAGACGTCGTCAAAGCGAGGTCTATTCATTCTTTCTTGTCGTGTGACGAATGCGCCGCGAGGCTTTAATAATGTTTTCCAGAGGAAGAGGTGGCCAGGTTTGAATATCGTTTAACGCACGGACTTTTCACCGCACCTGCAATCACATTATTTCTTCTGTCAGAATATCCCTCTTTTACAGTCATGTACTTTACGTGTTTTTAATCTTATCTTAGTTACACACACACACACACACACACACACACACACACACACACACACACACACAAACACACACACATCTATCTATCTATTTATTTATCTATCCATATGTATATATATGACTACTTAATTTATTACATAAATTAATATACGAAAATATAATTTTATGCGTAGATTTTCAGTATTTACTTCAACAGTGCTCAATGCATAGGTAGAGCTAAGTAGTAAGTTATAAAAATATATATGGCATTTAAGCTACACAGAGTATTCCGCATTTCATTCTCGCGAGAATTTGTGAATATATGTATGTATGTATATATATATATATATATATATATATATATACATATAATTTTAAAGAATAATTTCAGAACATGCATTTTATATATGTTTTTATTCATTTTTTTATTGATAACCTTACACATGTTTTTTTGAATCGTCGATTACTGCTAAAGAACCAAACTGAGTTACACACAAAGCTTCTGGCAAGCTTTTTTAATATAGAATTAAAAATGATTTGGAAAGGGAAAATGTGAAGAAAGGAAATTTAAATTCTAAAAAATAAAATTTAGAATATAAAAAGAAAATTTAAAGTCTACAAAAACAAATTAAAAATAACACTTGCATATTATAGTATTTATAAACACCTACCTACAAAATAAATGAATTCCAAAACGCACGTGGGAAAAAAACATCTTACACTGCCATATTAGTCCTCGCGCGAAAGAGCAGGACACAAAATGTTTTAAATAATAATAATAATAGAATAACAATAACAAAGACTTTCGCTGGTAAGGACTACTATTGACCGTAATAAGTTATACAGTCCTTTTGAAATTTTCATCTCTATTGTTCTCGTTATCTACTGAATATTTGTTAATGAAACCTATATAAAATATGTTCCTTATTAAATTTTAAAGAATTTCTATTCTGAAAGAAGTTTACAAAAAATTTAATCTAAAAACGTTATTTTAAAGTTTTTGTTAAAAATAAATCAGATTTTCTCATTATTCAGACAAAGAGGGAGATGTAAAAAATGAGTTGTTGTTTGAGGAGAAATACAGACTGAAAGAGAAAGAATATTCAGACCAGTAATAATACAAAGAGGGGGTTGCAAAAATGAGTTGTGGTGTTAGGAGAAATACAAACTGAAACAGAGAGAATATTCAGACCTGTAATAATACAAAGAGGGGGTTGCAAAAATGAGTTGTGGTCTTAGGAGAAATACAAACTGAAATAGAGAGAAGGAGAGTTTTAAAATATAATCTTAAAGAGATAAGATACAAGCTAGAAAAGCATTTCATCCAAGGCATGAAAATTGTTAAACAAAATGTTTTCACTATAGGCTTTAAAAATAAAGGTACAAGATTCAATATACAATTTATTTATCTTCAAAGTACACTTTTATAAATTTTACAAAGTAAGGTATAAAAATGTAATTTAAATTGAATCCAAAAATTACCTTGGATTTATCTTATGTAATGTTAATTTTGTTGCAATTTAAAAGCATTATCTTTCATCTAGCAATTAAAGATATAGATATAAAATTTTCAATGATTTTTTTTTAAAAAGTGCAACAGAATGTACATTACATAAATGCTTTTCTAACTTGTATATATATATATATATATATATATATATATATATATCCTAGATGGGATGGGAGGAGCACCGCTTTGTCCGGGCGTAAAATACGCTTAAATATGATATTTTAATTAGTCCAGATTTCGTATATATATACTTGAGAGTGGGCTTTATACTTTGTGAATGTTAGTAATAGGGGGGTTGGAGGGAGGTGTGGTGAAGGAAGGGAGCCAGAGTGAGGGTGAAGGAAGAGGTGGAAGTACGATCCCATGTGGTCAAGTTGTGTTAGCGGAGAGGTATTGGCATTATTTTAATATATATATATATATATATATATATATATATTGTAAAATTCGTAATAAGTAAAAACCTGAAGAGAGTGCCAAATATGTTTCATTTTTTATTACCGTCTTATCTGTTTAGTTAGATATGTTTCGGATGCCCGACCATGTTGATGATGCAGCAGCCTCGTCAGACCTTACAGAAATGGTTGTTATTATTTGGAAGAAGGGTTTTAGAGGAAATACAAGAAAAAAAGGGGGGGTAAGAGATAATAAAGGGGAGAGAGACGTGTATCGACAATAATTAAGTTTTGAAGGTTAAAATATATAAGGTTGTAGTGTGAGGTGGGTAGCAGATTCAGGTAGGCGTGGGTGGATATAGGGAGAGGGAGAGGGAAAGAGGGAGATAAAAAGGGGGTAAGGTGAGGAGGGGGAGTAATTTAAATTTTAGATTTTAAGATTAAGCTGCTTTTGGTTGTTTAGGCTGGCACTGGAGTATATGAAATAGATGGGAGAGAGAGGTGGAGAGGAAGGACTTGTGTACGTGTCATATGCGTTTGACAAGTAAGAGGTTCGATTTCGAATGTTCAGTAGCCACGATAAGTCGATTCATTCATATGAGTTGACAATGAGTTGTTTTAGGTAGTTAAGAGTTAATACATATACCAACACACGCGCATATACGCATACATACGCACACACACATATGTACATATCCACACATCCCCACACAGATACATACGCATATATATATATATATATATATATATATATATATATATATATATATATATATATACAATGTACATGCGAACATACATGTATTTAAATGCAGACATACATACACGTGAACACATACACATATACATAAATACATAAACATATATATATATACATATATACATATATATACACACACATACATATATACATAAACGTGGATACATAGATCTCCGGTAAGATACTGATATATATATATATATATATATATATATATATATATATATATATATATATATATATACATACATATATACATACATACACATAGATCTCCGGTAAGATACTGATATATATATATATATATATATATATATATATATATATATATATATATATATACATACATATATACATACATACACATGTACCCACATATACGCATACACAATTATATAAATATACATATTCATAAAAATATCAATATACACATATACAGACATATGTATATATACACATAGACATGTGAATATCTATACTAAGTAAATTTAAGATAAATAAATAATCAAATGGTTATAGTTAATAAGGCGAGGTTCGGTAGACGCATTGTAAAATATGTTCAAATACATGTTGTTGGTTTAATATTTAGGGTCTGTATGGATTTGCTTCGCTCATCAGGTAGGGATTAAGTTATAATGGCTATAAAAAGGGGAAATGTGTTGGGATCTAAATAAAAGTAAGGATTAAGATAAAATAGAAATAGAATAAATTAATAGATTAAGAAAAATATTTAAAATATTTTAAAGACATTTTAAAGAAATTAGAGATTAAGAAGTGAAATCGATAGAGATAGTAGGAGGAAGGAGAGGAAAAATGATGATTGTAAATTAAATGCGGTGAAGGTGTAGATGTGTTTAGGGATTAATTTTCATTTTCTTATGTAGTTTTTTTGTGTATATATATTGGTAAAATTTATATGTATCGTAGATATAAATGTAAGTAGTAAGGGTTATTAGTAAGGCTAGGATATTCATAATTATGTTGTGTTATATTTATAGTTATATGGTTAGTAGGATGTCTAGGAGTTTAAACGTGATTTGACCGATATAGTGGGTCTGAAAGTTTAAAGGTTAAAAATTATGAGAGTGGTGGTTAAGTTATAATGAGTCAGAGGTTCTAGTAGCTCCGTTAAGTTCATATATATATTGGTGGGCTCCTAACATGATGTTTTGGGCAGTGGTTATATTTAACCTTTTTTTCAGTGTCAATTGTATTGCGGATATAAGTATATATCTATATATATATATATCTATATATATATCTATATATATATATATATATATATATCTCTATATATATATATATACAAATACATACACTCATATAAATCCAGGCATAGCTATACCTGTGTACAACCGTTTAACCATGTATACACATTGATATACATATAGACATTACCACCCAGATGCACGCATACACATCTATGTATTCATGTATATACACACGACCCATGAGTATATATATCCATACCTGCGCATATAGAAACACATACATAAACACATATAAACATATAAAGGTAGACTCAGTCACGCTCGCACATACACATACATATGCATACAAAGGTACATGTACGTGTACAATGATAAGTAAGTAGGTGAGTTAAAGATAATAGTAATAGCAACATAATAATAGTAACATAATATGTAACAGATTAAAACGTAATAAAAAATTAAATTTGTCCTGCAATAGTATTGAGCATTCTCTTCAGGTTTTTACTAATTACCAATTTTACTTGGATTTCTACCTACTATTATGGAAAAGGTGAACTTCAACTTGTCTATCAAGAACATACCAACGACAAGCAAAAGACACTACATGTTAAACCTCACCCTAAGAATGGAAGAATTAATTAAAGAATGCGATGGAAGGCGTATTTCTTTTTGAAGGGGAAAATACAAAACACAACCAACCGGATTACCACGAATTCGTCAATCAAGATATAGCCCCAAGTGTTGACCAACTCCGCAATTTTAAGACAGACCTCATGGAACTTACGAACAAAGTATCCTTGCACCACAGAAAAAAACTCGTTCCAACATCACCTAGGCAAACTAATAAAAACATTAACACCTCTAATATATTGTATGTCAAAGCTGATAAGACGCAAAACTTCTACAAAATACACAAACAAAAGTACCTAAAACTACTTAAAGAAAACATTATCATAAACTTTAAAAAATCAGATACATACCTAGTTAAGGACATCAATTTAGATAGGAAAAATATCACTGATACACTCAAAATTAGCAACACAGTAGGAAAACTATCAAGTAAGGAGGCCTACATTATACTTAAGGACCATAAACCTAACTTTTAAATAAGACCTCAAACGAGACTTATAAACCCCACTAAGCCAGAAATAGGAAGAATAAGTAAAATATACAAGAAAGAATTAGTTTACAAATAAAAACCAAATATGAACTAAACCAATGGATTCACACCAATGACACCATTAAATGGTTCAATAATATCCAAAACAAAAAGAAGGCCGCATTCATCCAGTTCGACATTGAAGGCTACTATTCTTCCATATCAAAAAAACTGTTTTACGAGGTCTTAGACTTTGCCTCGCTACTCTCTGACCGACAACCATCCAAAATGGAGATTATCAAAAAGTCTAGGAAAACAGTATTAATCAGTTAAGACACCCAAAGGACTAAGAAGAACCAACCCGGATCATTTGACCTCTCAACGGGATCTCTGGATTCAGCAGAAGCAACTACCTTGTTGGTTTCTTCATTCTTTTAATCTCACAAAATCTATAGATAACAAAAACATATTACTGCATAGAGACGATGGCCTTATCGTAGTTGAAAATCAAATGACCCTAAATGTGAAAAATTGAAAAACCTTAACTAAAGAAATGAACAGAATAGGTCTAAAACTGGACATTAAGTCTAACGTAAAAATTGTTAACTGTCTCGATATAACTCTCAACCTCTCAAATAACTCATATGAACTTTACACTAAGGACTATACTTACCCATTCCATATATACCCACTATTGAACCACCTAAAACATATCATTAAACCTATCCCTACATCTAATGGAAAAAGACTTAGTCCTAATTCTTCTAAACTTG
>NC_136493.1:93849122-93941622 GCF_053919585.1 Euprymna scolopes
ACGTGCTTCGTCGTCTACGACTCATCAGAGGGTCTTAATCTAGCAAGATTCGAAATCGGCACCCCCGCGGTAAGAAGCCTAAACCCTAACTGCTCGTCCATCTCGCACGACTGTTTGGATATATCGCGATTTACTTAGATGTTATTTGTTTTTGTTTTTGCGATACGTTTTGAATGTATTCAATTATTTACGAAAGTGGATTTTTACCTAAATGCGAGTTGGGAATAATTTTCCCTTTAACCAATTTGCGACCTCCATATGGGGAGCGGCTTATATATTGTTTTTAAAATATAATTAAAAAAAATATATATATGCATGTATGTATATATGTATGTATGTATATATTTTTGTAGTCAAGGTCTGGTGTGGACGTGTGTTAAAAGCACACAGATGTCTTAGCGTCATACTGTGCTTCTCCCAGACAGATCAACCCCACGGGCACGTGACCACTGCCACGCTGATGAACATCGAGTATCCTGCGCCGTATAACTGGACCTCCAATGCCTTGTGGATTAAGGTTCTTTTAAACAAACGCTAAGGGTTAGGTAACACTGACAGAAACTCCAGAGGAGCTTAGGCCCTGTCAGCTGCGGCATACATGGCCCACCTGCATGTGAAGTATGCTCTTGTGCCCAGCAACCTAAGTGCCAGTCATTTCCGTAAACCGTGCTGAAGGCAACCACTCTAGGAGAAGGAAACCCCTGATATAAAAATTGTGGCAACTGCTGCTTCTAATGATTTTGACTTGCTCTTCTTTTTGGTTCAATGTGGCAGTTGTTCAGAGAGTGGGATTGTCTCGGTGCAAAGTCTTTCCTCATTATAAAAAGCTTCAAGCACAGGCAGTACTTGATATGCAATGGAATACACATTTTGCAATCAGTGTGTATCTCGATAACAAAAAGACTGGCTGTAGCCTAAAACGGCAAACGGACATTTAATGAGGACTGATGCAAATATGGGCGCCAATGGCAATAAAGGCTATGTTACTTCCAGTGTTTGGCCTGGTAGGTGTTCGGGACACCACAGCTTGGACCCGGTCATCAGTGAATGTGCAGGGCTATAGAAAGTTCATAGAAGTGACCGTCTGGCACGTGCTGCTAGTTGCGCTTATGTTTGCGTCATTTGAGCCAGAGATATATTAAGTAATGGCAATATTCGAGAACGAGTTGCTGCCATCATGTATGTATGTATGTATGTATGTATGTATGTATGTATGTATGCGACTAAACTGTTTCCCCTACCAGATTGTTTGGTGAGAAGGGTGGCTAGTCTCCCCGAAGGATTAAAAACAAGACCTTCCAAAAGGCGAATGAACCCTTTTTCGGGGTCAACGGCCTACTAGTACCGTGTATATATATATATATATATATATATATATATATATATATATATATATATGTATATATATGCATATATATATATATGTGTGTGTGTGTGTTGGGGTGGAGAGGCTTCACTTAAGCCGTGGTGAAGGCAACCTCTCTAGGAGCAGAAAATCTCTGATTAAAAAAAACATAAAGCGGGAGACCAGTACCCGCAATAAGCGTGTCTTAAGTTTAACTTGTTACTGGCTATCTTGCTCTTGCTTGTTGATGGATCTCAACATTTTGAACCGAGAGAGAGACTTAGCTATCGTAGAAAGCTGAAACTCTGTAACATCATCTTTTTATAGATACTACCTCAGGCATTTAGCTGATGGACATTAAGTGTCTGAAGGAGTTGCAATCATCATATATGTATACACAATCAGGATTTACGAGGATTGTACCAAGAATTGATTCTTAACACATTTTCACATTGTTGAATTCGTAAATAGTTGACATAATCTTTGAATTTCTGAACCCTACTACAAAGTTTTCACTAGTACTACTATAAATATGTTTTATTTTTTTTTTTATTTCAACTTTTTAACTTTTTGAATACTTTTTCTTCGTATTTTGAAAAGGTTTTTGAACCTATATTCTTTTTTGTTTTGTTTTGTTTTATGTATTTTCGTATTCTTTATTTGATTTTTCTATCTCCTTCCCTTATCTCTCCAAGTTTTCATCCATCTTTCCTATCGTTTCCTTTCTTCATTACTTTTTTGCTCCAATGTAATAATACCCAATATTATATAGTGACCAATACTTTTTCTTTTTACCTACATATATAATTCCCGTCCGAGTTACTCTTATACACGGTACCTACTTTTAATGTTTCTTAAATATTCTTTACAATATTATGTTATTCCTTCATTCTTATTTCATATCTAAATGTCATAAGGCCAATGTTTTCTATATTTCTATTTTGTATAATTCCGGCTCTTCTTCTCTTCTGATGAGAAACATTTAGTTTCGAAATGTCATGGTGTGAAAAGGTCTCATTGTTCCTTAATTTTCTCCTTTCAATCTTCTTTATTGCTCTGATGATATGATACATTGATATATAACGTTTTGTCCTTCATCTTTCATTTAATTTACACACACACACACACACACACGTACACACACACACACACACACATATATATATATATATATATATATATATATATATATATATAGAGAGAGAGAGAGAGAGAGAGAGAGATAGAGAAAGAAAGAGAGGGAGAGAGACATACATACATATATATATATATATGAGTTTAAAAAGGTATATAATCTTTATAAAGCAAACTTATCAATATCGTCGAATCTCTACCCAGTTAAGAGGAACAATTAATTAACTTAACAAATGAGAAATTAAAGTTATATAATACAGGGTGGAACGATAAAATCGTCGCCATATAAAAGAGGATATAATTCCATTACCGGTTGATGAAAACCAGTTTCCTTTTTTTATTTTTATTTTTTTTTTTTGCATACCATCTACTAGTTGGCCAGTAGTATGCAAATCCCAAGAGCGATAGGCATCTTCTATAATGTCTGAATTAACACAACGTTCAACAACCGAGATCGGAGAATTGCCGCTGTACAACTCATGCTCTCTACAGATTTAAATTATGATAACAGGGCCATTGCAATCACTTTCAAAATGCCAATCCACAATTAGGGTGATGAAAACAAAGTTTCCGGCCACAGTTATGATTTTGGTGTTGTTTTAAGTAAAGGCCACATCATGCCATCTCACATCTTTGAAGCCGGCTTGAAAGTTAACATCAGATGTGCTAGCAAGTGTGGTGATCCCCTGGTGCAATTAGCTGGCTGCTAGACTCGACGCCTGGCCACAAGTCGAAAAAGAGATACAGGCTTGGCTTCAGAAGGAGAGCTATGACTTTGTACTCTTCCCTCATTGCCTTCTTTTCCTTCCCCGCCTGAGCTCGCTAGACTAATTTGTTTGTTCGTATGTCGAGAACATCACCAACATGACCTCCCACAAGCTAGCCTGATTGCCACTATCCGCCGAGCTCCCGTCAGTAATGCTCCTAGTTCCGGACCCGTGTCGAGTCAGTGATTGAAGCTGAAGGCAGCTACATTGAATAGATGTCAGCTCTACTACATCATCAAGTTACTTAAATTGATTTTTTTTCAATAAAAGTTTTAAAATAAGGCTGTAGTGTTGTTTTTATTAGGGCGAAAACTTTATCGTTCCACCCTGTTTGTGTGTGTGTGTGTGTGTGTTTGTGTGTGTGTGTGTGTGTTTGTGTGTGTGCACATGATTTTATATGGTAATAGATTTATACACAAAAACAACTTGTTATTTATTTTATTTCTGAGCATATTACTAATATTTCGAGTTTTTATATTGTCAGTTATTAATACCCATTTTACAATAAATGTGCTGGTATTAAGACTTTGTCGTACTGGATGCCTTTGAATATTGAAGTCTTTTCTTTTCTGTATTTGCATATTATCTTTACTGGAATCTGCTTGAAAACTGGCAGAAACGCTAGCGTTCACAGCGTTCATAGGCCAGTCAATTCATCATTCCATTATCGTTTGACAACAGTCGTCATCAATATCAACCGGTCGGCAAAATGGCGTATCACAACAATACCAGGTTACAACATTCGTCGTCTTAACAATATCAACTTACTTTGACTCCTTCCCCAGGACCCTCAAATCTTAACGACCTTTAACAATATACGTGATCGGCGTCAAAGATTTATCTCTATATCAACATGTCTTATTATTAGAACGTTAAGAAATCGACTAAGGTTAGCTGCGTAAATGTGGTTGATGGGCGTAATACGAAAACCGTTCACAAAGTAATGCCCCTTTTTTTTATTTCTCACGAATGGATAAGGGCGAATTGAAAATCATATTTTTCTGATGAATGAACTTATGCCCCTGTCTTATTGATGAACCTACTGTTGCTTTTATCCGCCGGACCTTTCTGCTTGTCAGCTGATAAAACTTCTCGAATGTATTTGTCACATAAGACAGTATAATGGTGTAAACTCAGAGTGTTTCTTATTTAAGAAAAATTATTCGATTGTCAATTTTAAGTAATTGTCGGAGACATTCAAAACCTATCTAAGGACACTACCACACACATAAAGTAAATTGGTGTAGAATTTGTAAAAAGTTCTGGCCAGCTGTTTGGTCGGCATACCAACTTACCTAGAATTGTCTATAGGGCATTGCTGTTCACCGTATCAAATGCCTTGATCAAATCAACAGAAAACTGATAAAGCGGAACACGGTGTTCAGTACATTTCTCCTGCAACTTCTGGGCAGAGAAGATCATGTCCATGGTTCCTCTGCCCGGACGAAAGCCACTTTGATTTCTGGAATGACAGACGGACAAATATACTTTAACAATCTATTGAGTAGAACTTTGGAGAATACTTTGCAAATTGCTTCCAAGAAACTTATCCCACGATAACTCCCACAGTCGGTCTTAGACCCCTTTCCCTTGCACAATGATGTAAGAATTGCATCAATCCAGTCCTGACGGACGGGAATATCCTTCCAGACATCAGTAATAAGATGAAGATTTGCATAAATAAGCTCATCACCCCCATGTAAGGGGACTTCAACAGAAATACCATCAAGCCCTGGGGCCTTCCTAACATTTACTTCCTTGATTGCATCTTTAATTTCGTTCTCAGATGGAAACTCAATATTTCATGGATAAGTTTCTGTTGTGGTAAAAATCTATTGATGACGTCTTCTTGAACATACGATGGGTTGGCAAAGGGATCAGAATAATGCCCAGTCTAACGAAGGAGAATCTTGTCGCAATCCTTTATAAGAGTAGTTCCATCACTCGAGAGTAAGGGAGATGTTGACACTGTTTGAGAACCAAAGGATTTTTTAAGCAAATGGTAAATGCAGTTTGAGTTTTTGCGATCGAAGGACATCTGGATTAGGTTGGCGAGTTTAGTCCACCACTAATTTTTTATTTGGCGGAGTCGCCTTTGGGGAATATCTTTATTGGCTTTAACTGCGTGTTTGAGGGATTCCCGATTTTCATGAGATGCAGATAACACACACACACACACACACACACACACACACACACATATATATATATATATATATATATATATATATATATATATATATATGCACACAATTGTGAAAATCACACTCAATACGAGAAGAGTAGTTGGAAGAATTTAAATAATAGAGAAGTGGATGAGAACTCCTACAACTTTTCCAATACTAACATCTGACCCACAGTGCGTCAGATTGAAACCCTAAATAATATCACTCATAGATGCAATAAAAAAAAAATATGCCAATCGTGCCGCATATAAGACGAACTTATTGCTAACATGAAACTAGTGTTTAGCCCTCTTTGAAATATACAACGAGGGCAGCCTATTTCTAGGTTTGTGTCAGACATAACGAACACAGCTTATGCTCATGGCGACATTTTGAGTGAGCTGCATTCAGCAAAAAACAAAAACAAAAAAAGACGAAAAAAGTCAAGTGATTCACTTTTAATGTTGGGAATTCATCAACTAATTAACCAATAGGCGAGTAGAAAGTCAACCAGTTTACTTTTGAGGGCCTTTAATTTTTCGGTTCTCGTATTTTCATCCTTTAGCCCTCACATTCCCTGAGCGATGTTTCCTTTAAAAGAGGAATGATTTATCGTTAGTTAGTTTTTGACATTGACACAGTGTTTCTTTTTTAGCTACTTACATCGAGTGGTTTCATGTATTGCCGGGGCGATTTCCATTTCAATAACGCACAGATTCTCTCTTACGCTCTCGCCTCAAGATATATATATATATATATATATATATATATGTGTGTGTGTGTGTGTGTGTGTGTTTGTGTGTATGTATGCGTGTGTGTGTGTGGGTGTGTGGGCGTGTGTACTTAGGTTGTGTGATTAAACTCAAGTATAAAGCCTAATAAATATAAGCAGTTTTAGCAGTACAAATGATTATTTCTCAAACAATTAAAAGTTGAAAATATTTAATGACAACACGAAACCTCATCAAATGTAAAATCAGTATCTATCCATAGTTGAAACAAAAATAAATTTCAAAATAAGAAAAACAAATGTCGGATTTTATCAACAAATAAATCATCAGATTAATAAACAAAACGAATATCGGATATTTTTATTTAAAAAATACGCACTTTGCCCAATATCCTCCCCCCCATACACAAACCTAACATTAAACAAAAACTTAATGAAATGTCAAACCAACAAGTAACCTAGATGATGTAGAGACTTATCCCTTAGTAATCTCCTTGGATATATTAGCATTAAGCGAAACAAAATAATACCCCGTCAATCCCCTCTAACCTGCGTGTGTATTCTAATATGCATTATAACATCTAAAAATATATTACAATGCGTACTTTTAATATATATATATATATATATATATATATATATATATATATATATATATACAATATAAAGCTGAACGTCTGTGTGAGTGTGTGTGTGTCTGGTCACGAATAGGCTCCTATATGGTTGACTATTAAAAAAAAAAAATGACTGCATATAATGATAGAATATATGTCAAGGATCAGGAATGGGTATGTTCGATCTGGCAGAACGGTGGTTCATAAATAATTTTGGGGGATGCGTTCGCGTCTGGCCCCCAAAGTATAGAAATAAAAAAAATGAAAAAAAAAACATTTACAAGTGTTTTTGATATAGATGTACATGAGAATACGTTGATAAGTATGTTTCAACTTGAATAGGGATGGTATAATAAAATTGTGGGGGCTGCGTTCGCGTCTATACTCCATGGAAATTTGGCAAAAACTTTAACAAGACTTTTTATATCTATCTGCGTAAGTATACTTGGATAATTATGTTTCAGTTTGAAGAAATATGGTATAATAAACTTATTGGGTGTTTGTTCGTGCCTGACCTCCATAGAACGTAAATATATCACAAAGTTTAACAAGGGGTTTTTAAAAGGGATGAGGGTCCACAATAACACCTTTACTTTAATCTTAATTCACGGTAGCTTTTATTTATTTATTTTTAGTGTAATCATATTGTGTCGAATAAATTCACCTCATAAATTAACGTTCTTATTAAATTGAAAGCCCCCCCCCCAAAAAAAAACAAAAAAAAACGGTACTTTAGACAATTCTCAACACAAGTTTTGCATAACTATGTTTTTTTCTTCTCACTTGTACCTGGCACTCTTTCGAAAAAAGATAAACAGATAAATAATAAAAATAAGAACGTTACTTGTTATCGTGTCAAAAGAAGGAAACAATCCTGCTCACGTGATTACGTGTCTTTTAAAAACATTTACATAACCTTTTTATTTTTATTTATATATTTGTTTAAGCTTTTTTGTCAGTGTACTAGAAGGAATTTAGTTGATTAAAACCCTTTCTTCGTGTTCTTTACATTACAATAGCACAACCCTGTATCCGACGGCGTAATACTACACCGTTCAATACTGTAAAACTAAAACGAAGCTGTTCTGATTGAAAAGGGCGTCATTTTCTTCTTATTCATGTTTATATCGATTCATTGCTTTAAAAAACTAAAGTAATTACGTGTTTACTTTTTTAATATCCCATTTAGCTGTTTCGCATTATTTTACTAAAGTAAGTAAAACTTCATTATTTTTAAAAACTGTTTTCGTTTATTTGTTTTTCGATATTTCGTCGATATTATTTAGAAAGATTGTTTAACAGAAAAGCCAACAAAATACTACCCGAAAAAATAAATATACAAAAAATAAATGTTACCATAGTAAATAAAAGTTCAGTTCATGTTTTTTGTTTTGTTTTGAAATAGTTTTTAATGCTCTTTACTTGAAATAATTTCAGCGAACCGAAATTAAAACGAAATTTGGGGCGATAACTACTTAAATAAATTTTTATATAAACTACATATGCCATAATCGAATATTCCTCAAGCACAAAATAACGGAAAATATTAAAGTATGTTTATAAATATTCCTTACGTTGACGCAATCCTCTTAAATTGTTAACACAGAATGCTCAGGTGACTCACCTTCAAATTGAAAACGGGGCTCTCTATTTCAAAGCCGCTGGCATTTTGATTTTTTTAACCGGTTCGTGAATTAAAAAAAAAAAAAATTTTTACAAACTACTTAAAAATACAAACCAATGGACTTTTCTACGATAAAAGTACCTTTTATTGACTATGGTAACATTTATTTCTTGTATATTTATATTATCTATAATATAAAGCTGAACGTCTGTGTGTGTGTGTGTGTGTGTGTGTGTGTGTGTGTGTAATATACAGCTGAATGTATGTGTGTGTGTGTGTGTCTGGTCACGAATAGGCTCCTACATAGTTGACTATTTTAAAAAAACTGATTACATATAGTGATAGAAGATGTATCGAGGATCAGGAATGGGTATGTTCGATCTGGCAGAACGGTGGTTCATAAAAATTGTGGGGTCGGCGTTCGCGTCTGGCCTCCAAAGTATGGAAATAAAAAATGAAAAAAAAAAAGTTCACAAGGGTTTTTGATATAGATGTACATGAGAATACTTTGATAAGTATGTTTCAACTAAAATAGGGATGGTATAATAAAACTGTGGGGGCTGCGTTCGCGCCTGTACTCCATGTTAATATGGCACAAACTTTAACAAAGACTTTTTATATCTATTTGCGTAAGTATACTTGGATAATTATGTTTCAGTTTAGAGAAATATGGTATAATAAAATTATTGTGTTCGTTCGCGCCTGGCCTCCATAGAATGTAAATATATCACAAAGTTTAACAAGGTTTTTTAAAAGGGGTGAGGGTCCAGAATAACACCTTTACTTTAATCTTAATTCACGGTAGCTTTTATTTATGTTTTTGAGTGTAAACATATTGTGTCGAATAAATTCACCTCATAAATTCACGTTCTTATTAAAGTGAAAGCCTTCCCAAAAAGTCGGAACCTTAGACAATTCTCGACACAAATTTTGCATAACTCTGTTTTTTCCTTCTCCACTTGCACCTGGCACTCTTTCGAAAATAGATAAATAGATACATAATAAAAGATAAGAACGTTACTTGTTATCGTGCCAAAAGAAGGAAAAAATTCTGCTAACGTGATTACGTGTCTTTTAAAAACATTTACATAATCTTTTTTATTTTTATTTATATATTTGTTTAAGCTTTTTTTGTCAGTGGACTAGAAGAAATTCAGTTGATTACAACCCTTTCTGCGTGTTCTTTACATTACAATCGTACAACCCTGATTCCGACGGCGCAATACTACACCGTTCAATACTGTAAAACTAAAACGAAGCTGCTCTGCTTGAAAAGGGTGCCATTTTCTTCTTATTCATATTTATATCGATTCTTTACTTTAAAAAGCGAAAGTAATTACGTGTTTACTTTTTTAATATCCCATTTTGCTGTTTCGCATTATTTTACTAAAGTAAGTAAAGCTTCATTATTTTCTAAACTGTTCTTGTTTCTTTGTTTTTCGATATTTCGTCGATATTATTTAGTAAGAGTGTTTAGCGGAAAAGCCAACAAACGACTACCCGAAAAAATAAATATACAAAAATAAATGTAACCCTTGTCAATAAAAGTTCAGTTCATGTTTTTTATTGTTTTGAATACGTTTTAATTCTCTTTACTTGAAATAATTTCAGCGAATCGAAATTAAAACGAAAATTGAGGCGATTACTTAAATTAATTTTTCTATAAACTACACATGCCATAATCGATTATTCCTCAAGCACAAAATAACGAATAACATTAAAATATGTTCATAAATATTTTTTTACGTTGACGGAACTCTCTTAAATTGTTAACACAGAATGCTCAGGTGCCCCTTCTTCAGATCGAAAACGGGGCTCTCCATCTCAAAGTTGCTTCCATTTTGATTTTTTTAAACCGGTTCGTGAATTAAAAAACACAATTTTTACAAACTACTTAAAAATACAAACCAATGTTTACATAAATATATTGATTCAATTAATAAATTAACTCGTTGATAAAAATTTATTGATTTTAAAAATTTGCCGTATAAACCCTGTGTATCGCATTGTTGAAGGTCAATATTTTTTTAATTTTAAAATTGCTATGACACGCAGAGAATTGGACATTGGGACACTGGAAGAGCATACCAAGGTTCCTTATTTCCCCGATCTTTGTGGAATTTGAACAAATATTTTGAAAATTATAATAGTTCTTGTCTATTCTTTGATAATTTTAAGCGTGTATAACTTTATTGCAGGTCTCTCAACATGCACAGAAAGGTCGACTGACATCCAGTGAAATGAAGGCGTTGTTGCAGGCCTTGTTCTCCAGATATAACCCCAATTGAGCAGCTCTGGTAAAAAATAAAGATGAAAGTTTATGAAGGAGGTGTTCAATTGTCGTTGAAGGATGAAATTTGGAGGAAGATTTTGGAAGTTTCCTATAGCATCACAGCCGACGATTGGCATCATCAGTTGACAGGAGGCTATTCAAAATGATTTTGAAACATCGGAGTTATGTTGATAAACAAACATTTACTCAAACAAAATAATGTGAAATTCCTTTCTGTTTTTGGAGAATATTGTTACTGGATATGTTCTTTATCTTCTCTTCTCTTCTCTATCTTCTCTATATAAATAAAATGAACTCATTTTTTCCCGCGGATTTTGACCTTAATAGGATTAAAAATCAAGATATTTCATGCAAATATAATATGCACAAACGGCAGAACAATATCTGAGGTGTGTTATAGGCTTATTATTTCTCAAATTCCTCGATAATCTTAGATTTCTATACTTTTTCTGCTGAGAAGTCACGGCCAAAATCGGTTAAGATCAATGGAAGTGGTAAAATATTTTCTCTCTAATAAATTCCTCCTCCCCCTGCCACCACTTAACACCGTTTGGGGATCGTTCACAAGGAACAGTTGAGAAGAGAACACCGGTTTGGCTTCGTAGTTCTTTCATGTGAAGTTATTTAAAGTCACTAAACTAAGCTGCAGTGCTCTGTGGCGTAGTGGTTAGCGTGCTGGACAATTCACATTATATTTTCACGTTCGCGCCGACCTACCGTAGTCGTTTTTTTTAATTTTTTTTTCCTAAACAACTGGAATGGACTTTTCTTGGTGGCCGAACTGTTAACGTTGCAGATGTTTTTTTTTTTGTTTTTTTTTCACACTTTATTTTCCTACTTTTACTCATGACTCCGGGTTTGATCCTTCCTACTTACCTACCATAACATTTTTTAAAACTCCCCCCCGTCCCGGAAACAAACACTCGGGCAACGCCGGGTACCCCCGCTAGTTTCATATAAATAGGAATATTAAGTTAGAATATTGTTTTATTACCGAAAATATACATTTTTAGACACTTGCAATAAAGTGATACACACTTAAAGTAACCAGAAAATAGACAGATTAGCATAATTTTCCAAATATTTGTTTAAATTTCACAAAAAAATCAGGGAAATGAATCACTCGTAATGCTCTTCCAATGTACCAAATATCACTTCTCTGCGTTTCATAGAAATTTCAAAATTTTAAAATATTGACCATCAATAAAGCGATATACAGAGTTTATATAAACCATAGCAAAAAAGTATTATTTTTAGATAAATACTTACTTTACACTTTATAAGAACTTTGTTCTATCAGAAAATATTTCAGATTATCTATAAATATAAAAGCGAAAATGTATGTATGTTTGTATGCGTGTTCGCTTTTTCTGTATGTCTCCAAAAGGCTTTTTTCAGAGAAGCATTGGTTCGCCTAACAACTTTTTATAACTTTTTATATCACATATAATTCGTAATATCTCAGAGTTAACAACGAAGCTCGCCTGTCTATTTAATTTGCTCGACTTTGGGAAGATAAATATTCAACATTTGTCGCTCGCCGTATGTGGGTTAGTCTTTTTCCTATAACATCTCGGGAAGCGTTCCCGCAGTAAATAAAACTTGACCTCATTAAATCATTAAAACGAGCACCTGCTAAATCTAAGTAATTAAATAAAATCAAACGTGTTTCTGTTTGCATCTCGCAGTGGGGCAATCGTTAACGTCGCAGGTTTTTTTTTCACACTTTAATTTACAACTTTGCCTCAACGATTCGGGTTCGATCCTCATACTTACCTACCAAAAAATTTTTAAACCCACCTCCACCCCCGGAGTTTCCACACACACCTCCAAACACCCGGGCAACGCCGGGTACCCCTCGCTAGTATTTATTAAAGGTCATGTGGGTTGACAATGCTTTATTTATCGATTAAAAAAATTAAATGATGAACAAATATATCCGCCACATTCTAATACAACAAAAAAAAAAAACAAATGAAAAATACGAAAACGTTAAAAATGATAAAATACTATCGAGAATTTATCATTTTTTGTTGTTATTTATTTTATCTCAAAACAAGACACACGGCCACTTTGACGTAAAAGGGCTAATATTTAAGACCAAATTTACAAGGATACTATGTATGGAGTTAAACAGTGAGATTCTGCGCACATTACACTTGCAAATCTGGATATCAACACAATAAGGGAAGTGGGAGGCAGGGAAGAAATTCCTAAGTCTAGCAGTTCGAAAGAAGGAACTATTTGAGTAGAATGTTTTCGCACATCCAGGAATCTCAACAGTGTAAGGGTGAGATTGTTTGGTTAATCGGGTCTGATTACGTCAAACTAACACAAGTACTTTGAGTTGGCCGAAGCATATTCTATTTAAATACCTGTGAAAAAAGCACAAGTATGCAACATGTCGCAACGGTACAGAGGTTGGAGTTTGGAAGATATAGTGGGACCTATTAGGTTGGTGACTGTTTGAAAACCTGTCTAAGAGCGAAAGACTAGTGGCAAATGCACCAGCTCAATACATCGGCAAATGATGACTGGGAAGAGGTACAGAATACTCTAGGCTGTGATACTTTTCTGGCACGGCAGAGAGCCTTCATCTTTCTCGCAGCAGCCTTAGCAATGTCATCAATGTATTTGTATGAATTCATATTTCCTATGAACATCAAGCCGAAAAGTTTGAAGGAATTTTTTTCATGGCAATCTATGCCCCCTCCCTGTCCTGCCTTTCACGAAAAACATAATCTAGCTGAAACTACTATCAATAATTTCCCCCACTCTTTATTTGTGCCTAAACCTAAACGTAAATTCCATGAATTAAATGTCTTTCTTAGAACTGCACACCTGTGGAACTCTGTTCCGTTTTTCTGCTTTCGAACTGACTACGATATGGCTGTATTCGAGTCCTACGTGAACAAATTCTTGATGAGCCATCTCTGTAAGTAATCAAATTTACCAAATTTTCACTACGAACGATGACTACGATGTTTCCTTTGACCACTGTACACTCATTAACCCTTATCTCTAGTGATCTCCGGGCGATTGCTTTGCTAAAAATATTCTTTCAGGTAATGTCTTATTAGCCATAACAATCAGCGGTTGAGAAGTTTGTTCTAATTATTAAAGGAGATAAACTTAGTTTTGGCAGCATCGAATGTTACTATCCATTTTCGTCCGCATTTCATTACAGAAAAAAGATTATCTTTAAAATTTCTCAGCTATTACATTAGATATGCGTTCATTCGGTTTTCCTAGTGTCTGTTAAATAGTGGTTTCATCAGTAAATATATTCATCTCAGAGTCAATTTTATCAGGTATGGCATTTATAAATATTAGGAATGATAACGATGCAAGGATCGTCCCTCGCGACACAACCGTAGTTTTACTATGCTGCGACTATCAAGGACAAACTGGACTTTTATCTCATCTAAGAAGGATTTAATCATTTTAAGTATTTCGTCCAGTAATACCACATTATTTAATTTTCATGAAACAGTGCTAGACACTGTCAAATGCTTCAGACACTATCCTCTATACAAGGAGGTATATATAAGTTCAGAGATTACAGTTCAGATATCTGCAGTATGATGGACCTACCTAAATCCATACTGTCGATCGGAATGAAGTTTAGTATCTATGAGCTGGTGGACTAGTGCTTGATTGATTAAGGATTGAAGGTTTTAGGCGAGCACAGGGGCGAGCCTACGAAGGCGATGATTGAGTGGGTCAATTTATTCGCCAGTAATCTTAGAAACTGGTCCCACACAAATAATTTTCCAGTAACTAGGAAAGCAAGATTCTATAAGGCATTTGTTGGAGAGGTTGAAGAGAGCTGGAACATTTTTAATAGTATATTAGAGATGAGATCAGACCCAGGCGTTTTGGAGGCGTCTACTTTTTTTCATAACATCACGAACTTGGGAAGAGGTGATTTTCAGATCATTGAGTGTGGCTTCTGTTCGCAAAGGGAAATTTGGGATGGTTAAATGTAAATTTGGAGGCAAAGAAAAAGAGGGAAAACAGATTAGCTTTCTTCAAATAATCCCATGGTTGTTATATAAGAGAGGGATTGTTGATCGCGCTTTTATTTACTACATTGCCCTAAATTTTCTAGAAATCACGAGTTCCTAATTTCTGAGAGACAATGCGTTTCTCATAATTTCGATATATCTTTTGTTGACTGCGGCTTTTTAACTCTGGCAACTATTTTTAGCTCCTATATGCTTTTGACTATTACTGGAATTATATCAGTAATATCTGCGGAATGCATGCCTGTTTTTTAGCAAAGACGGATTCACAATTTACTCACTGTGATGGAAACCATTTTTGGTAAGACATATTTAAACAGAAGCTGAAGAGAATGACTAAAGACCGTTGTGTTGGAAAGCAATAGTACAGATGCATTTATCTGATCTTGGGTAACATACATCCCTATATATAATAAAAACGTCACAGTTTTTCCCCTCTGGACCAAAATACCGTAGGTTTACAACAACATACAAATTTGTATGCCACATACAAATTTCTTATGTCTAACCTATTAGCCACTATCTTATGTAACTTTATAAAGACTTTTTTGACACATCCAAGTGTTCAAATAAAATCCTAGATTCCATCCGAGGACCTACACCAGCACTATCACATTAACCTACAAAGGAAGTACTCCCGATTTTTCCCCTATTGCTAATGTCTTCCCACCGATCCCCATAAAGACCGCAGGGATTCATACACACGATATGGATATTGTGGGTATACTCTTTGTAACTGATTAATAAACTATTCGACCCAATGTTAAATTCCCGTCCGTCGAGTCGAAAAAATAAATTCTCCTTTACTCCATTCCTGCTATTCTTATTGGCTTAGATCAGACCGATCCCTAATTCCAGATTACAATTCTATACTCTAAAACGAACACGCAAGCATGCCATTATCCACGATGGCGTCTACTGAGGCCTTCGTTTTACATTAAATAAAGCGAGTACTGAGCATCAACGAAGTTATTAGTTTCTCACTCCCCCTCTCTCTCTCTCTATCGCTCTTTCTCTTTCTCTCTGTCTGTCTCTAAATGTGTTTAGAGGAGGGGAGAGAAAGTAAGAGACAGAGATATAAACAGAGACAGAGTCAGATCAAGAGACAGAGCTGTAACGAAGCCGGGCATCACCGGATAACCTTGCTTCCTAGGTTGAGGGTGAGTGGGATGGAGCTGGGCGAGAGGTCTCAGTCCCATCTCGTGAGAAACCAACGAATTGTCATCGGGTGACAAGTAAATTATTTGGAGTTCAAAAGGGCCAGATTAAAGATAAGCCAGATGTCGGGTTGGCGAGGAAAACGCAAGGAGGTCTGGGAAGGGTCGACGAGTAAAGTCGACGATCCGAGTGTAAATGATAACATGATTCACTTAAACCAACAAGTTGGAGATGATGAGAGAGAAAGAACAAACCCCGAAAACAATTGAATTAGTCATTCTAATTTTAAGGGAACAAATTGGTTAAATGCCTAGACAGATAACTAATTCTCAGAATTGAATCGAGAGGGGGTCGGTTGGGAAGGAGAGAGAGAGAGAGAGAGAGAGAGAGAGAGAGAGAGAGAGAGAGAGAGAGAGAGAGAGAGAGAGAAAGAATTATGATTACCCGTCGAATAGAGAGATTGGGTCGACTACAGAAGGAAGGGGAGGATGACGTTTAATAAAACTACTGCGGAGATAGACAACAAAGAGAGAATCGGTTTCCGCTCTGCTAGATCTACAGCAGATGTGCTAGCGGTTATATCTCATAGGATTAGCGAATCTCTCGACAAAGGCTTCCTCTCTAGGGCAATTGCTCTCGACATATCAAAGGCCTTTGATAAGGTTTGGCATAAAGGCCTACTACACAAGATTTCCAGCTACGGTATAACTGGAAATGTTTTCTCTATCATTAAGTCATTTCTCTCAGATAGGCTCATAAGAGTAGTTGTTGATGGGCAGAAATCAGAGGCCTACAGTATTAATGCTGGGGTCCCTTGGGGGTCCATACTGGGCCCAACTCTCTTCCTGATCTACATCAATGATCTCCCAAAACACATACTAAAATCTTTCGTTGACATCTATGCTGATGACACGACCATCTATGGCAACACATCAAAGGCCGTAAATGATGATGTCCTCTCTGATTCTCTTTCCTCTGATCTTGAGCGCGTGGTACAGTGAGGAAAGAGGTGGCTGGTTCCCTTTAATGCATCTAAAACCAAGCTCCTATTTCTACATCATAAACGCTCTAATCCCCATCTGGCATCAATTGAAATGGATAGCTCTCGTCTAAGGGAGGCCCCAGGATTTGATAAGCTCCTGGGTTTGACCTTTACACCTGATCTTAAATGGAACACATACATCAAGTCTGTGGCCAAGGTCGCTGGGAAAATGGTGGGATCCTTCTACCGCTCCAGAAGATATCTCACTAATGATGCAATTCTCTATCTATATAAGAGCCAAGTACGCCCAAGGATGGAGTACTGCTGCCACATCTGGGCGGGGGCTGCAAAAAAAATAGCCTATCCTGCCTTGACAGAGTACAAAATAGACTCCGTGGCTTGGTGGGGGATGCCCTTTTCTCTACGCTGCAACCTCTCTCCCACAGAAGAGATGTAGCGAGCCTGTCATTGTTCTATCGTTATTTCCATGGCAGGTGCTCGTCTGAGCTCCATTCTCAGTTCCCTCCTCGCCAATATTTCTCAAAAAACAACCGACTAGCTGAAACCACAGTCAATCATTTTCCCCAATCCCTATCCGTGCCTAAATCAAAACGTAGATACCATGAGCAAAGCTTCTTTCTTAGAACTGCACGCCTGTGGAACTCTGTTCCGCTTGCATGTTTCCTTCCCGACTTCAACCTGGATGTCTTCAAGTCCAACACAAACAAATTCCTGATAAACCGCCCCCCCTCCTAAGTAATTAATGACACCTTACCAATTCTCCTATACTATTGCTACACTATCCCTTTGATTACTGTACACACAATAACCCTTATCCCTGAGTGGCCATTGGGCCTTGATAAGTGGTGAACTCCATGTAAAAAAAAAATATCATTATTAGTCACGGAGGTCGGCGTTGTTTAACCAATATCTATCATTAGTCCTGCTAGTATATATATATATATATATATATATATATATATATATATATATATATATATATGCAGTAATGTGTTGCTACACAGTCATAAGCATGCTTCGGTCTTCTAGTATTTAGTAACTGGAGAACCTTTCAGCTAACAATGCGAAATTCTCATATATATATATATATATATATATATATATATATATATATATATATATATATATATATATATATATATATATATATATATATTCTTAATCTTGCTTGCGTGTTAATTGTGAGGTGAACATTGTAAAACTCGAGAGACTAGATTAAAATCTGAGTCCAGGTTACTTTCATAAATTTTATGAAGATTTTATTATCCAAAGATAGAGATCTAGTAAACCTTATATAGAGATTTGATCAGCAGTTATTATGCTAATTTGTTAACAGACATAAAGAAATCCGCCGGGTAAGAGCGGTCTCCTTAGCGGAATTAAAAGGGCGCCAGGCACTGTATATAAATAAACTCTTTACTTACTGTTAAACCCCACAAGAAGCTTTTTTTTTTGGGGGGGGGGACGTAAAAAATAAAATAAAATAAAATAAAATAAAATAAAATAAAAACGCCACGAAAACGAATCCTCAACAAGTAGAACCTATTTCCTTTGTTTTGATAATATTCAAGAAGCCTTTCAGGACCGTCCATTTTTTTTCTTTCGATGTTTTATTTAAAAGAGAGATGAAGAATGTGAACACAAACACGGGCTTATTTTTGTCAATAAGAAACATAAGTATTTTGGATACGGTATTATTTCCCCCCCCTCTCTCTCTCTCTCTCTCTCTCTCTCTCTCTCTCTCTCTCTCTCGAGTGGAAACATGCCGGAAAAAATACCAGAATGCTTTGCGTCCGTTTTGATAATTTGAATGTTTTAAGTATGTTTACTTAATTCGATTCGACAGTTTTTAGTTGCTTTGTCAGCCAAGCGTCAACTTGTGTCCCATAAACCTTATTGAATTACACAAAAGTGTTTATTACATTGGATAACTACAACCAACACCAACATCCTCAGACACCTCTGTCTTTATTACTAACATAAACGGGATAGGGGGACCCGGCCTATTTATTTATTTAATTATTTACTTTTTTGGTACTCGTGTGAACCCCTAACAAGGCATATCGGCACCTGGAAGCAAGGGGCTACTATTTGGGACCATCCCTAAGAAAGATTAACAAGATGTTAGTTTACATTACATTTAAACTTCTGCATATCAGTACAGTCAGAGAAGCAGGTAGCAGGATAGAAATTCCAAAGCCTAGGACTAGTTGGAGGACAGACACTATTAGAATAGAAACCTTTCTGGCATTTAGGGATTTAAACATAAGCGGGCTTGTCGTGGATATGTACGTCAAAAAAGGTACACTTTCAATGAGTTCATCAGAGCACATTCCATTAAAATATTTGTAAAACCAGGCACAGGGATGCAACGTTGCGGCGATGGAAACGGGGTTGGAGCTTAGTTGACAACGTGAGACCTATTTGATTGGGGTTACTTTTTTTTAGATTTTATTCAAGAGGGAGCGACCACTGGTAGATGCACTAACCCAGATATAGCAACAATACTCTATGCATGAGCTAATGGTTGCAGGAGTACAGGATACTCTCAGGTGTGAGTAGTTCTCTAGCAAGATAGAGGGGACCCACCTTCTTTGCAGCAGCCTTATCAATGTCCTCAATGTAACTGTTCCAATACACATTACCCGTGAATGTTAGGACGAGGAGTTTGAAGGAAGAATTCTCAGGTAGAGGGCCATTTGTCATGGATATCGGTAGTTATAGAGGCTTCTTGCGCTGTCCTAATATACGCTTAAATATATTTTACTCCATGCAAATCTTGTATTTCTTATTACAGAGCCAATTTGCAATGGAATATATATATATATATATATATATATATATATATATATATATATATATATATATATATACATACTAGCTGGTTGGCCGGAGTTGCCCGGTCATAAAATACGCATAAATATTATATGTTTATTAATGCAGACATCGTATTCATTATAAACAGAAAAACTGTATGTATTGTGGTATTTAAAAGAAAGAGTAAAAAACAGAAAGAAACTGAAACATGTACATGCAAGTATTATGTTTTTTTCTAAACAGTTCATTTTTGTAAGTAAAAAAATACTCGAGCTGATCAAAATTAAATTCTAAGGAGATATTGACTCATCTGCGGCATTGCCATTAGTCATCATCGGAATTTCGGTAGCAATTGGCCTCCTATTTATCGCAGTTCTTTTCGCAATTATCCAGTAGAGATCTCTTCGTGTTATCTCTCTTCATCGTTCCATTCTCCTTGACTCTTCTCGACTATTTGATGTGATGCCCGTCAACTCCGACACTACAATATTTTTTTTTTTTGCTCACAATTTGACGGTTTCAGTTTTCAGTTTTCTTGCTCACATGCGATGTTCTATCTATCTTTTTTTCTTTTTTTTTACACAGTGGTCACCACTTATTAAGGCCCGGAAGCCACTCAGGAATAAGGGTTATTGCAAGTACATTACGTTAGTGTGGAGATTTGATGAAGTGTTTACTTAAGGGGGCGGTTCATAAGGAATTTGTTAACGTTGGACTTGAACACATCCAAGTTGTAGTCCGGTGGGAAGCAGGCCGACGGAACAGAGTTCCACAGGCGTGCAGTTCTAAGAAAGAAGCTTTTTTCATGGAATCCACGTTTTGATTTAGGCACAGATAAAGAGATGGGGAAATTTTTCACAGAGGATTCAGCTAGACGGGTGTTTTTCGTGAAAGATTGGCGAGGGGGTACCAGACATTGGAGTTCAGACGAGCACCTGCCATGGAAATAACGATAAAACAAGGATAGGCTCGCAACGTCTGTTCTGTGGGAGAGAGATTGCAGGGTAGAGAAAAGGGCATCCCCCACTAAGCCACGAAGTCTATTTTGTACTCTGTCAAGGCAGGATAGGCTGTTTTTAGCAGCTCCTGCCCAGATACGGCAGCAGTATTCCATCATTGGACGTACTTGGCTTTTATATAGATAGAGAATTGCATCAGTAGTGAGATATCTTCTGGAGCGGTAGAAGGATCCCACCATCTTTCCAGCGACCTTGGCAACAGACTTGATGTACGTGTTCCATTTCAGATCAGGAGTAAAGATCAAACCCAGAAGCTTGTCAAAACACGGGGCCTCTCCCAGACGAGAGCCGTCCATCCCAATTGATGCCAGATGAGGATCAGAGCGTTGATGATGTAAGGATAGGAGTTTGGTTTTAGATGCATTAAAGGTAACCAGCTACGTCTTCCCCCACTGAACCACGCGCTCGAGATCAGAGGAGACAGAATCAGAGAGAACTCTGTCATTTACAGTCCCCGACGTGTTGCCGTAGATAGTCGTGTCATGAGCATAGATGTCAACGAATGATTTAAGTATGTGTTAAGGGAGATCATTGATGTAGATCAGGAAGAGAGTTGTCTATCTTGCTATTATTATTATTATTATTATTATTATTATTATTATTATTATTATTATTATTATTATTATTATTCACTCACTAGCAGTTTTCACAGAGGTCATCATCAAATAAGTCTCTTTGAGAACGCCTTATGTTCTCTGAAGCTTAAGTGGCAACAAGTCTCCTGAAGGTTCCAGTACTCTCCACCAGTTTCGATAATATTTTCAAATTAAATTGCGTTACCATTACTTTTTCTGTTTGTAGTGAACATTGGTCTTCAGAGGAATAAGCCTCCCCTAAGTTCCTGTCCTTTTCCACTTAGCCACTCAGCCACTGGAGGTCTTGTTCATGCTTCCTCTCTACGTTTTTCCATCCTCTTTGATCTCTCCGATTATTATTATTATTATTATTATTATTATTATTATTATTATTATTATTATTATTATTATTATTATTCACCAGAAGTTCTCACCAGTGGAGAGAAGTCAGCGACGTTGATGTCGGCTATCGATTTTTACGATACTGTCTATGCCTTTTTAACTAATAGCAGATGTTCCACTCGGTCAAACCTCGTAATACTTGGATATATAATTATTTTCAAGATGACAATTAAATAAGTATTTTTTTTTTTTTGCTTAAAATAACATATTTAAGAAATACTGCTGTAGGTTAATCGTAAACAAACAGAAACAATATTATGACAATACGTAGCTAGATATTTAATTCTGTAACCACGTAAAGAAATAGCAACGATTATTTGTTTTTAAACTATATTTCTGTTTTGTATTCATTGTGTCTATCACATGAATGGCAATATGGACAGCTTTGTATGAAGGTCAACAGAATAAAGTGTCAACTCAAATTCATGCATGCATTAAACCGTGAAGACGTAGGTCACGGACAACTTATCTACAGTCTATAAAACGTTTACAGACATCCAATTTTTCTTTCATATCGTATCGATCTGCTCTAGTTCTGCAAGCGTCTTTCTTCAAATAAGATTTTGGCGCATTCTTATTAAGAAAATAAACGAATCGTGAGTTTTAGATAAGGTAATTGCTTCTTTGGCATACGTGATTGACGAGTATAACGAGAAATACTCATCAAAGCGGAGAGAAAAATTAAAACAGTAAAACGTCTGACTTGCTTTTTACGATTTTTGAGAAACAAAACTGTAATAAAATTATTTATTTCAGACTATTGTCCTCATCTTTCGAAGTTGTTGTTTAACGACTTTTCGGCCAACTATTCCTCTGGCCTTCATCAGGTGATAACCGCGACGAGATAGGAACTCCGAATTTCCTAACATCATTCTCAGCAATTACTGATGAAGGAAGATCAGATAATAAATAAACATGGATTTATAAGATCACAAAAAAAGACACAACCTTGACTGCCCTTCTGGGCCCGTGGCGCAGTGGATAAAGACGTTGAATCTCTACGCTTCCAGGTGAGAATTGTCTGAAAATAGCGATTTCAACCCTACCCAAAGCCGGCCAGAGGCTTACTTTGCTAAAACGTGGTGAGTCCACAACTATGAATGGCAGTAATTGCTGCGAATTCAGTTAGGAGATTAGGAGTTCGTATCCCGTCGCGGTTACCATCTGACGAAGGCCAGAGGAATAGTTTGCCGAAACGTTGTAAAACAACAACTTGGAAAGATGAGGATGATAGTCCGCAATAAATAAATTAATAAATAATACTCATCTCAATAATGGATTCCAATTAAATAATATATAAAACTGTAATAGTTTGTTCGAAAAAGCTGAAAAGCATAATTAGAAAAACAAGCAGTGAAAACACTTACATGTGTAAATCACTAAATATGTCTGCGTGAAGAAAATGCATGTTTCTGTCTTGAACATAGAACCAAATCGCATAATTCTAAGTCACAAAATGTATTGAACTGGTACCCTCATAATGAGGATGTTTCATGGGAGCATAAAATCCACAAGCGGCCCACAGTCGCATGTAAATCCCCGTTTGGAGATATGACGACGTTAAGCTTTTGAAGCTCTAGCAAGGAGGTCTCGATGTCTTTCTACATACGGCGCCTGCTCTTCCTAAATGGTCACCCATCTGATACTGACCAGGTTCAACGTTGTTTAACTCTGATGACCAAATGAGAACCGATCTGTCAACGTGGTTAGGCCGTATATTGCTTTGTATCAGAAACATTATAGATTTAAAGAAAGACCCAAATATTCAAGTTCCAATGATACTTAAACCAATGCCTATAGGCGATAAATAACGTTTGACTTTGCTTTTGTTCAATATTAGTGAATAAGGAATAGCGATTTTCAGTCGATAAAAAACATAAACAAAAAAATGGTTCTTTATGCTGTCTTATTAAATACTCAGGATCAATATTAAGTGGAGCAAATCAAGAAAAGACATAGAAAGCGTTTTCTATATATCGATATACAGTGATCGAATTTCGATGAGTAAAACAATTTTATAAACATACAATATTCATTTCTAAACACGAATATTGCTATTGAAGGATAAGGGCCTACTGTGATAGTGACTAGAACTCCAGTGGACAAGACAGCATATGTGATCAATCAGGGGTTCGTTTACATTACATTAAAATTCGTGAATGTTGCTACTGTTGGAGAAACATGGAGTAAGTATGACTTAGTGTAGTTAAACGAACCAAGAAAAGAAGCTGTAAGAATCGATATTCTTTCGACATTCAGGGTCGTCTTCAGAGAAGGGGTGCCATTTTTTATCTGAATTAAGTATATTGGGATATTCTAAGAAAATTCAAACCGAGGATAACCATACTTTCCTTTGCGTCACTTTTATATAGTTACATACTGGTGGTATTAAGATGACATATATTCTGTATTATTGTTGTTCGTCTTAGGAAGAGTCTTAGTGTTTCATCTAGAGACAGTGTACATTATACTATATGAGCATCAAATTGAGTGTTTGTTATATCATAAAGGATTGAGTGTTTGATTACCTTATCACAGTCAATATCGTTGTGTGTGTGACATGCATTTTCAACATACCTTCTGCCATTTTGTTGGTCCATCTGGAACATATCGTCTGGGAGGGAGACTAGTACCTATTTTGGGGGACGAAGATCTATTTCACTCCAAGACAAGAATTTGATTCTATAGTTTTTTAATCACCTTCCAGATCGATCGCAGAAGAATGGAAAGTGAATTTGGCCTGTGTGGTTTCTTCTTCTAGGTCTTATTTCTACCACCTCAGCGTTCGCCCCCCCCCTAGCGAAGGGGACGAGACAACGGCGAAGCCGCCCGCTCTCTTCCAAATCCCAACCAAATCTCCCCGATTCAGCTAACCTGATCACATGACTCACACGCAATCCGATCAGCTGATCTTGACTTCCGGTCAACGTGTCTACACTATAAATCACAATCCTCCCTCTCTCTCTCTCTCTCTCTCTCTCTCTCTTGATCCATTCTATAACAATACGAGATATGCAAGTGTGGGTGTGTGTGTGTGTGTGTGTGAAACGGCACTAACCCTATTCGGGTTTAACCGACTTCCTCCTTCGGAGGAAGTTCCATGGGAGTATGAAATTCACAAGCGGTCCGCAGTACAAGTATATCCCCGTCAGGGGAGATGACGACGTTAAGTTTTTGCAACTCTTGCAGGGAGGTATCGACGTCCTCCTACATAGAGTGCTTAGAATTACTAAATTGGTCACCCATTTTAGTAAAGACCAGCTCAACGTTGCATAACTTCGGTCAACGTGATTATGCCGTATAGACTAGTGATATGCAAGTATAGACTAATATAAATGCTCATCATATTTTTAGGAGATATTTAAAAAAATATTTTATTAAGTAGACACTGCATCTTGACTTGACAATATACATCATAAATTCACACTGAACATTACTCATAATGTTGGATGTAAACAAGCCAGCGGCATTTACCCTAGTTGGGTTGAGCCGACTTCCAACAAAGGAGGAAATGTCAAGGCGATATCAAATTCATAAGCGGCCCCCAGTCGCATGTATGTATATTGACTACGTTAGATATTTTTCTAGTTCTTGTAGGGCGGTGTCGATATCCTCCTACATACAGCACCTGGTATTCTCAAATGGTCATCAATTTGGTATTACTGAACTTCATTGATATACGGAACGGTATGAAAACGTAATTATGCCGTATATAAGATTGAATGTGCGATTAACTGCTAGGTTAAGCTAATGATTTTGATATTTTAAAGAGCGATAAAAAAAGTCAATTGTCTACTCCATATGACAAAATATCTATAAGCAAATTAGAGATTAAAATATATTTAGAACATTTCTTTGTTAATAACTGTTCTCTCTTTCTCTTCTCTTCTCTCTCTCTCTCTCTCTCTCTCTGTCTTTCTTTATCTATCTATTTCTCAGTGGTTATCACCGTTAAGTAAAAAATAAAGTAAATACATCAAGAAGAATCCCTTTTAAGAGAATCACTCCTTGGTAAATATTGTTGCTTTTCAGTAAGGTCTATAAATACCATCGATGTGTGTGTTCTTCAGAATTGTTTGATATACTCGTGGCTTCCTTTGTTCCAGCACGTTTTCCTGGTTGGTCTAGTGGTTTTTTTCAATTCACTGTTTTATACGTCATTATTATACCGCTTCCCCATAAATCCCCTAAAAACAGCTGCTTTATGGTGAGCTGACCGTAAAACAAAAGAAACGTAAAGAGTATTGGAATCAGTTCAAGGAGGTCTAAAAAAACAGTTAGGATTGTATTCATACTCATTGCAAAACCTCGAAACAGATGTGCATAGAGTATATAAGCTACAACGGGGTCACAATGGCCGAATCAGTCCGCGTTAAAAAATGCAGGAGGAAATGTACTATGAGAAAAGAGAGAACTGTCAGCACTTCTGCAAAAGAATCATATAGATGCCTTATATGCAAGCGATACTTAATAACTCAGATCAGACTTACGAGTCATTTCCGGGCCAACAACACCAATATAACATCTCGGTCACATTCGCAAGCGATACATAAGCATCATCCAAATACAATATCCTATTCTTGTAGGTTTTTTTTTGCAAGAACTGCAAGATTCTGTAACTCTCTTCTTACTGGCTTCTTTCCTATACTTTAGTCTTTTGAATACTAAAATCAATAAACATCTCCATCCTATGCGATTATAATATTTCGTTCTTTTTAGGTCCTTATGCAAAATGGAACGATTTCTCTAAACTAGAAAATTCTGAAGACATGTAAAGATTACATCTTTCCCAAAATTAGCGAGAAATTAATTACAAAAAATAGAATAAATAAGATGGCGGCGTACATAATTAACACGCCCAAAACTATATGGTCCACCAACTGATGCCTGTCATGTTTTTGAATAAAAGGTAATTAAACAACTTTAGTAAAAGCTCTATGATCACGACAAGGTATTGCTTCTTTATAAAGTTCTTTATTTTTTTTATATTCTAGATGTTACTTTTGGGGGATGGGGGTGGTTTAACATGTGTATTTTTTTGTTATTTTTTTGATAAATCAATGAATAATGAATTGGATGTGTTCAAGTCCAATGTTAACAAATTCCTAATGAACCACCCCCTTAAGTAAACACTAAATCAAATCTCCACACTAACGTAATGTACTTGCAATAACCGTTATCCCTGAGTGGCTTCCTGGCCTTGATAAGTGGTGATCACTGTGTAAAGAAAAACACATTAAAGTACAAAACAAAGTAATCACTAAATGGATTATTAAGTGAGCAAGAAATTTCTGTATCAAGGATTAAGTTCAATATACTGCCTTCAATTTGAGTGGTATAATTTGAGCGCTGAAGAAATAGTTGAGATCCATGACGGGATTCTATTAGTGTATTTATTTGCTTCCCCACGAAAGCAAATTAGACACAAGGAGGTTTTTAATGTGGGGTAAAACCAGCTCCTATAAAATAAGGGTAAAAAGGGGAAACTCTGACAGTATCCAAAAAAATAGTAATTGTCTCAGTATGAAGGGTTTCCCCTACATTGACTAAGAACCAATTAACATTTGTGCAGCATTTGCAGAACAGATACTAAACTTTGATCCCGGCCCGAAGGCCAAGAACAATAGGGTATTTATTTGCTCCCCCAACGAGCGAATTAGGCACAAAGCCGATTTTTAATGTGAGGAGTGAAGAAGAAATAGGGACCAACTCCCCGGGGAGTAGAGGAGCTGGATAGTGACAATTGGTATGAAGGGGGGTATTTGTTTACTCCCCCACCGAGCAAATTAGGTACAAGGCCGATTTTTAATGTGAGGAGTGAAGGGGAAATGGGGACCAACTCCCCGGAGAGTAGGAGAGCTGAATAGTGACAATTGGTATGAAGGGTTTCACCTACATTGACCAAGGTCTTATATGTGGAGTTGGTATTTATTTGCTCCCCTACCGAGCATATTAGGCACAAGACTTTTTTTTAATGTGAGGAGTGAAGGGGAAACGGATAGTGACAATTGGTATGAAGGGTTGCCCCTACATTGACCAAGGTCTTATATGTGGGGTTACCCCCACATATGGTCGTTGCTTGCAGTATCTGCCGGAACAGATACTACAATTTGATTTTGGCCAAAAGGCCAAGAACAACAGAAAAAAAACCAACCCTCTTTTCATTAGTGTCACATTGTTTTCAAGTAGCTGATCCAAATTGAAATCATTAAGAAAAGTAACCTTATATCAACAGGCAAGTTGTTGAGCTCATTGCTGCAAATATTTAAAAAATTCCATAGTGGGCCAGGCTTGCGGTACACGAGCATACAACCAATCGCATGTATTAAAGTTCAATCTACGAATATATAATCAATATTTGTAAAATCGAGTCTACAACAGTTACTTCCCTTGTACTGTTAACCAAAATCAGCTGTAAAACTGTTACCTATTTTGCCCATTTTAACCTCCGGCCTGATGTAAAACATTGGGCTAAAACAGGCAAATGACACAGTTTCATGACAAATGATGGCTTAATTTTTTTTATTCGGTACCATTTAAAACTCTTATTTAGACACAAGTATGAATTTTAGGAGAAAAATAAATAAGCCCCAAAAGGTGTGTTTTTCACTCAAACACATTTTGGGGTTTAAGCCCCAGAATTTCCTCAGAGTCAAATATTACGTTTCCATATGTATATTCATATGATCTTGCTTTTGGATAATTTTCAGCAAAATCTAATGATCGGAAAATAATTTGAATCGCTGAATTTGTATCTTAAATCCGTGATTCTTACATTTTTACCCTTGGGTAGTTGTAACTTAATACAAAATTTCAGAAAAATGTAATGAATAGTTATGGAGAATTGTTAGAAACGAACGGATGGGAGAATTCTAAGATTTAAACCCGACTAAGTCGGTGGACCAAAAAGATTGTAGTTGTAATATCTGCTTATAAAATAATGTTCCTGGTGTTTCAACAATGTGTCTATTCGTATTATTTGGATTCTTCGGACTACGGTTCTTTCATCTTGAATATTATTTGCACAATTATTTTTTTCGATGTAATCTCTAACCTTCAGATAACTTTGTGGTTACTTGCAATGATTATTGAGCATCCAATCTCCGGGAATGTTCTTATTACACTTGAATTTAGTCAGGTACTTTATTCACTGCCTCAATTCCCGTACGAATCTTAGGAGCCTTAAACCTATGTTTGTTTCTAGATATCACTATTTATGAGTACATGTTATTACTACATATATTTTATTCACGAATAACCAACTCTCTACTCAAAAATTCATTGACCTTAAAGAGAATAATACTTTTATTGTTGCAGTGTGGCCTGCATTTATGTTTGATATGTTAAATTAGTATCATACTTGTTTACCAGTTTTCAATTATATTATCATTATGTGTGTAATTCATACGATTTATTTAATTACGTATTATATCTCCGTACGTATATGCGTTTTCTTCATGTAATCAAGATGGTTTGGAAGTAGTGACAAAGGAATGGGATGTAGGTAGAGTTGTTTCATAGTTGGGATTGTATATACGCAGTGTTTCTTGTATATTTTTTTGTGTTTAATAAACGTATGTGTCGTATAGATAATCTAAAACGTATATGTTATAAACTTGTTTGTAAACAAAGTGTCCATCTAAATAACGTGCAATATGAATACTTAGGGAACTGTGTTCAATTACGCAGTTCACAAACAAGCAATACATTTTAATTACTGTTATTCGCAACGATACCAGAAACATTCTTATCCGCATGGAACACCAGAAAAGGTAGACATACCTTCTTGTATATTTATTTTTACCGGTGGTTGTTTTTTTTTTATTATTCTGTTGTGAAGTCTCGAAATCGAAAACACATTTCTCCAAAACAAAACTCATAGCAATCAGTTACATTTTTATACGGCCTTTATTTGTTTTTATTGATGGTCCCTTTTTCTGTAAATAAATACTTCCGTGGACTTCCCTCTCCGTTTTGTTCAACTAGTTTACACCAAATTTTTTAACTTACTAACACCTCAAAGAAATACGTGCATTTCTATACCATCTCGTTATGTCATTACATCCACGTGACCAAAGATACAAATCAGATGACCAACCTTTGTGACGTACTTAGTTTATGTTAGTTAACATTCTTTTTCAACACGTTAACAGTTTTGGGAAATATTTAAACATACATAATTTATTTGTACATATTTATTTCGAATTGATAAATTCTGTTCTTTTTATTTGTTATCAAAACATTTCTAACCTAAACACTGGAAATCTGCCTTAACAGAGTTTCTCACCTTCACAAATATTAATTCCTTATATTGAATTATCTCTTATTTTATTCAGAAAGATACGGTATATCATTCTGTTTTTTTTTCACAGTGTTTGCTCGAAACATGCAAAATATTCAAGATATATGCAAAAGGTTGGGAAGTGTTGTATTACATATTTAAGAACAGTGTATTATGATATATAAAGTTTAAACACGAGATTGTGACGACAGTCATTGGCACGCTCACACAAAAGAATTTCTATGGTGCCTTCCAGAAGTTGTTGGATCGATAGAGCCGGGGGAGATTACTTCGAAGGGGACTAGTTTCGCGTGTGTACTTCAATAAAAAGTACACATAAGAAAAAGGTTTGGAAATTTATATAAAGCACCTCGTATAAGAGAAGAACTGCAGACAATATGGCGGCTACGAAAAGCATCGTTTATTGTCGAAAATATCGCCAAGAGTTTTCGGGTGGCTAAATGCCTGAATCATACGCGTTGCTAACTTGTCTGAGAATAATGGCTTTAACTATAATTACATATTGTTTTCTTTCTTAATAGTAAAATCTAAAACACTTAGTAATGTAGAATGTCATTTAATTACGTTTTTACGACTGTCCCTAACACGACAACAAAAAAGAAACAATCCTCAAAAGAGAAATAAAAATGTTTTTTTTTTTATTTTACCATTAACGTCTCGCTTTTCTATAAAAGCGAAACGCTCCTGCACAGCCTGTCAAAATTATTCTCCCTTTCGCCGTCAATATTTTGCTTAGGAGGACAAAAACACGACATTACTCCATGAAACAATAGAGGAACAGAATTTTTCCTGGGGAGGCAAAACAGTTTAATATCAAACATATGTTTCAAGGAAATTCTTGAGGCTGAAATAACAAGTTAACATCATATTGTTTGCCTTGGAAACATTGCTGCCGCCATTTTAAAGACCCCAAACATTCGTTTGTCTCAAAAAGCATTAATGAAGTCGAAATGTATACACAAAAATGCGTAATTTAATTTTTATTCCTTTCTTTTTTCTTCCTTTTGTCTCAACCGTGGGTATAAACAAAAAATCCAACAAAGAATGGAGACTGGTCTCGAGTGTGAAACTGCGAAAATGTCAAGGAACAAATTGTTCTAAGCGAGATGCCGGAATGTGGATGCCGAAATAGATGGAGAGGGAGAGAGAGAGAGAGAGAGAGAGAGAGAGAGAGAGAGAGAGAGAGAGAGAGAGAGAGAGAGAGAAAGAAAGGTAAATAAAAAGGAACAAACCGAATTATGTGTTCATCAACGTTTCCTCTTTATTTCGAGACTTCCTCTGCATGAAATAAAGACGAAACGTTGATGAACATATAACTCGGTTTGTTTCTTATTATTTCTCTATTTTGTCGGAATGATATTTCCATTAATCTCTATTTTATATGATGACTAAAGAATCCTACGTATTTTAATTAGTTGTCAGACATTCACCGCATTGGCATTTTCCGGCTCCTTACGTCATCTGCCGGAGGAATCCTACGTAAAGTTGCCGGGGACTGAGTAGTAACACTGAACAAGGACAAGCGTTATAATAATTAGCAAACAAGAAAGCATTTTTCTAATTTTAGATTTTGTCGTCCCAGCATTTACGAGGTGAAGAACAAAAAGCTAGAAAAAACGAAAAACGTGTGCAGAAATCGACAGAGAACTGAGAGAAAATTGAAACGGAAGAAAATCAATATAATACTAAGAATTTTAGGAGCTTTACGAACAGATCCAAAGAAGTTGTAAATAAGTTTAGGAGAAATCGGAATACAGGGGAAAGACTCATGGTATGCAACAAACATTAATACTGCAAATATATGACAATTTAGGTTGAGAACTACCTCTCCATTCCTCATTTCATTTCTCACCTCTTCCTCTTTCCCCTTTCCTCCATCATATCGCCCCTTCATCGCTCAAATCTCCCCAAAAGGTTATAGTGCCGGCACTACACCAAATAGTCGAAGGGTCAAGCTGGATGGAATGACCGAAGAATAAAAACAGATCTCTACTGAATATATATGAGGGGGAGACTAGGGATTTGGGGAAGCTTCTTGCCATCTAAATTTCAGTGAAGACCAATAATCATTGCCAGCGAGAAATCAATGGCAAACAACAGTTGCGATAATGCAAATATGCAAAGTTTATCGAAGGGGCTGAAGAGTACTGGAAATAAGGGAGACTTTGCACCACCCAGCCTCCATCGAGCATAAACACTAAAACAATTGGAACAACAGAAACAATTCCAGCACTAACTAATGGAACAACCAAAACAATTCCAACACTAAAACAATTGGAACAACAAAAACAATTGCAACACTAAAACAATTGGAATAACAAAAAAACAATGTCAACACTATAAAAATTTAAACAACAAAAACAATTCCAACACTAAAACAATTGGAACAACAAAAATAATTCCAATGCTAAAACAATTGTAACAACAAAAAAAACAATTCAAAAACTAAAATAATTGGAACAATAAAAACATTTCAAATACTGAAACAATTGGAACAACAAAAACAATTCGATACTAAAACAATTGAAATAACAAAAAATGCCAACACTAAAACAATTGGAACAACAAAAACAATTCCAACACTAAAACAATTGAAATAAAAAAATGTCAACACTAAAACAATTGGAACAACAAAAAAATTCAATACTAAAACAATTGAAATAACAAAAACCATTCCAACACTAAAACAATTAGAACAATAAAAAACAATGTAAACTCTAAAAAATTGAAACAACAAAAATAAATCCATTAGTAAAACAATTGGAACAACAAACAACAATGTCAATACTAAAATAATTGGAATAACAAAAATAATTCCAACACTAAAAAAATTGGAACCACAAAAACAAATCCAATACTAAAACAATTGGAACAACAAAAAAAAATTCCAACACTAAAAAAATTAGAACAACAAAAACCAAATCCAATACTAAAACAATTGGAACAACAAAAACAAATCCAATACTAAAACAATTGGAACAAAAAACAAATCCAATACTAAAAAAATTAGAACAACAAAAACAAATCCAATACTAAAACAATTGGAACAAAAAACAAATCCAATACTAAAACAATTGGAACAACAAAAACAAATCCAATACTAAAACAATTGGAACAAAAAACAAATCAAATACTAAAAAAATTAGAACAACAAAAACAAATCCAATACTAAAACAATTGGAACAAAAAAACAAATCCAATACTAAAAAATTAGAACAACAAAAATAATTCCAACACTAAAAAAATTGGAACAACAAAAACAAATCCAATACTAAAACAATTGGAACAAAAAACAAATCCAATACTAAAAAAATTAGAACAACAAAAACAATTCCAACACTAAAAAAATTGGAACAACAAAAACAAATCCAATACTAAAACAATTGGAACAACAAAAACAATTCGAGCACTAACACAATTGGAACAACTCAAAACAATGTCAACAATAAAACAATTGGAACAACAAAAACAATGTCCACACTAAAACAATTGGAACAACAACAAAAAATCCCAACATTAAAACAATTGGAACAACGGAGTAATTTCAACACTAAGACAGTTAGAAAAAGACAAAAAAGCAATGTCAACACTAAATCAATTTAAACAACAAAAATAATTCCAACACTAAAACAATTAGTTACCTAGAATCACAAATTCATAAGATTGCTGGATGTTTTCGGCCAAAGGAATCTCAAATTCACTCTTGAAATTGAAATACAATCCTGATATTAGTTGAACATTTCCCGATTATTCCCGCGGGTTTTAAACAATATTCGCGAAAAGATGCGAACAATGGTCTAACAAAGAAAAACCATTCACTTGTTACGAAATTCGGTTACAACATATAACATTAAATGCACGAATGCACCGCAGAACACGTCATTTAATTAAACAATAGAAATTTGGCGTAAAACTTTCGATAAAAGAAAAAAAATCTATTTGATTACTCGATATAAATGGGTAAATATCGTAAAACAATAAGTCATTGATTTTATCATGTACGCAAGCATCCTTAACTTACAGTGTGAGACTTCAATTAAAAGGTATTATCGAGCGACATGTTCAAATGTCTAATTTTTGTGTAAGATCAAACGACACGGAAGAAATTAAATCAAGAATACTTAGTATTATAGGACAGGACTCAGGTGTTACTCTGCAAAATTTAATTGAATAATGTCATCGGCTAATGCATATTTTAAAAAGATAATAACCAGATTCAAAAGAAAATGATATTACGGATGAGGACTGTGAGAAAAAATTTGAAAACATAACGAAAAAATGTCATGTGTAATGCGAGTGCTGGAAAGCATATAAAAAGTCTGTTTTATTAAGGATAAAATATGTTTTAATTCTAGTTGAGTAGGCCATAAACGTTCCTATTCTCCCGCAAAACAGAGCCACGTAAAAACAAAGTCAAAATCAAATGTGAATGTAGTAATACAAATAAGAAAATGAAATTGAGTAAAAAAAAGAAAGCACCTGAATATAAAAATAAATGGACAAACTATAAAAATTATTACTTTATTTAGATATACTCTTTAATAAACGAACACACTTTGAAAAATAGTTTCGTTTTATGTTTAACGAATAGACAAAAAATTTGACAGAGGAGTATCAAGTAAAAGGTAATGTTCAAGGAAGAATTAAAAGGTAACATTTAGTTCATAAGAAAAACTCAACAAATCGAAAGTGTGTGTACTCCCTGGTTCAGACATCTTGGATCTAAACTAAATCTTACTGCTTAATGTATGGAAACTGCAGATTAATTCTTTTCGTAAATAACGTCATAGACAAGAATAATACCAAGAAAACCGAAAGATGGATTTGAAAAGCAAACTCCGTCGCTTTTTTCAGAAGGACTCGTTTTGTATATCGAAGTAGAAGTATACTATGAATTAAAATAAAATGTTAAACCGATTTTAAATTCAACTAAAAGTGCCATTTTTGACACTAGACTCAATAAGTTCTGAAAATGTGAGAATAAACACGCATAAAATAATTGTAAAACTGAATCGACTTTCTTTTGGATTGAAGGCTAATCCAAGTCTATTCCAGCAAAAAAATGGCATAATGTTGTCTGTTATGGAATATGAAATTGTATATTGGGATGATATTTTGATATCGAAACTAAGACGCTACACAAATCTATATTAGAGTAGTATTTTAAATAATTGAAAATTACTCGTTCAAGCTATGTGCTGGAAAATACGAGTTTTTCTAAAAGAAGATAAATTATTTAAAGCATATTAATGACAATAAAGAAAGAAAGAAAGTCAGACTTAGAAAGGCTTATGCTACAAGGAATATGTCAGCACCTGGCTTTCATGGGATTGGTAAGTAATTATAGCATATAAATCCCAAAAATATATGATATGTAGATCCGTTAAATAATTTGCTAAAATAGGGGACAAAATGGATATTTTCAGAAGGCGAACGGACTTTAAAAAAAAAACGGTTGTTGGTTAGCAGACCTTTCGTTAGCACATTTCGACACAAAGAGGAGAATCATTGTAGCAACAGATGCTTGTAACGGGGGACTGGTTGCTGTACTGTTTGACAAATTTCAAGTATGGATCTACGAAACTCATGCTTCCAGAACGTTACTGCTCGCAGAACGAAATTAAAGTTAAATCGAAAAAGAGAGACTAGCAATAATTTATGCTATAAATATTTAACAGGATTTCGTACGGAAGAAATTTTATTCTGTAAACAGGCTACAAACGACTGATAACAATGTTTGGCACAATGGTACAAAATATGTATACCATATCACACGGCAAATCAACTACGGCGTTTATTGAATTATAATTTTAAAATAAGATACTTATCTTCAAAGAAGATAGGTCACGCCGTTGGGTTATCAAGATTGATACCTAAATATACGGAACCATTCGAAGAAATACTGATAGCAGCGCTAAGATACGAAAATGAATCATCGGATCTGTTTTGCAATACTATTAGAGGACTCCCAGTTACGCTAAATGTAAAAAAAAAAAAAAAAAAAAAAAACGCAGCAAGAATAGCATTTGATATCCGTTCTGTCTTCAGAAACAATAGATACCCTCTCTGCGTCTGTAATTGTGAAGCAAGGGTTGCGTAATCCTAAACCACATCTCTTCTGGATCAGCACTGCTTGATTCCAGTGCCAACGATGCGTCCAGGATTAGTAGAAATAATGCCAAGGTATGCAGAGCACACATACAGAACCTGCTATTCCCAAATACTCACCCATTGAAATACACGACCACTCCCAACGTCACTTAATTACGGTGATCTAACGGGAACCGGTGTGAAAATGTGATAATACGGAGAAGGCAAGTGTCATTAAAAAATTATAAAGCAAGTCTGGTTAAACACGAAAAGTAAAACTAAAAAAAAAAAAAGGAAATGGTGTGAAACCTTTTTTAATATGCAAACAGGTATTACTATAAACAGATAGAGTAATAATAGCCGACAGTCTGCAAAAGAAATTTCTTGAAGAGTTTCACACGGACTGTCTATGAATTTTATGAGTGAAATTTTAATGAGTAGTTATAATTATTGGACGAGGATGGATCAAAACATAGAAAATCTGATGAAACCATACAGATAATACCAACAATAGCTTCATCGGTAAAGATTCGACCATGACAAAAATAGATATTTCATGGATTCAATTGCATATCGACTATGCAAGACTCATAAATTAATCATATTACTTGATCTTTACGGAAAGTTTTAATAAATAGCCAGAATTTGGTAGGTGCTGATATCCGACTGCAACAAATATTATAAACGAATTCATAATAACAATAATATTGTAAAATCTGTGTTCGCGTTTGATATTTATATGATGGAAATATGTTTTACATTTATTTTATCCATCCCTGCCACGGTCTGATAGGTCTTGCCAATAACATTTTAAATAATCTATATATTAATAAATAGCATGTGTTTTATTTATTTATTTATTTTCTGTGTCACGCTTATATCCGAGTCGTTTAATTGTTATGAACTTCCATTCGTTGTAATAAATAATTTTACCAAGAATTGTTCTATAGGTGTTGGTATCGGTTTCGATTATAGCTGATGACACTCAAGTTATTTATTTTTTTATAAATAATTTTACCAAGAATTGTTTATAAGCTTTGGTTTCGGTTCGATTATGGGAGAATGAACTCAAGTTATATATATATATATATATATATATATATATATATATATATATATATATATATATATATATTCTCATAAGTTTTGGTTTAATTTTCGATTCAAACTGATGCACCCAAATCATATGGATATATTTTTTTTATGTTTGAAATCGCAGAATTATAATATATAAAAATAGATAAAACATTAACTCTATAATGATAATACGAAATCTGCAAGAATTAAAATATCATATTTAAGCGTACTTAACGACCGGGCAACGCCGGGCGTTCCTGCTAGCTGAGATAAATACTTTTGCAGGTTTGGTGTGCATTTACGATGAACATCTACAAAATGCCAACATCGATATATTACATATGAATGAGTTTCCTGTGGAATTTCCACAGGTCCCGCTCGTAATAATTACAAAAGTAACAGACAAAGAGTCACGATTTCTCCTTATATAGTACATTCTACGGAACTTCGTCACCTGTTTAAGATTATGTAACCCTGTTTCCGCATTCTGCCGGCCCTCATGAATACTACAAAGAATGATTTTCTTACTATATCCGACATAATAAAGTTAAAAAATTATCACTTGGCAGTGACAAGACTCTGGTTAGCACATTTTACTATTTCGGACGAGTGAAAGGTAAACATTTTCCGATGAAGTTAAACGTTGTAACAGCCTAATCACTAACATGTGTTCCGTTGTATTGTTTGGGGTGAAATAACAAGCGTGTTGTTTGCGTTGGAAACATTCTTGTCACTGGCTTCTAGATCACATATATACAATTATAAGGCACATATTTACTTACTTACCCCGCGGCGCAAACTTTAACACTATGTCGGTTTTTTTATGTGAAAATCTGGCTCGCAAAGAAAAGAGGGATTTAAAAAAAAATTCAATTCAGTAAAACAAGGCACATAACCACTGAGATTTAAAGAGATACTTTGAATTTATTTGTCGGGATTATGAACTATTCCTTGGGAGACGCAGCCCAGAAGACACTAATATAAAACGCGTGAAAGAATAAAGATATGTCGATTGTTTAGATCAAATGTATATTTGAACGCTTCATTTGAGAATGGAATTTGTGGGCAGCTTCTATAATTGAACCGTATTCAGCAGGTAATCCTCTAAGAGATGGATTTTGAAAATACATCAATTTTAAAACCATGATATAGCATTCCATTCTTTTTGTAAACATCAGACGCTAGAACGCGCCCTATTTAGTGAACCGAGAATAATGAGGCAAATTAATATACACACATCATTCACAAACTCTAGCTTGTTGAATACTCTATGGCAGTTTATTGTGACAAGCCCGCTTACACGTTACATAAGTATTTTCATTACCTTTTTATTTATATCTGGTGCTACCAGATCAGGCTGCCTGAAGATATTGGCTTCCAGAGACGAAATGCATCTAACATTGATGCTTTTTGTTTTTCTACTTATTTTTGCAAAACTCTATGTTCTGCAAAACCAAAAGCAAAAACAACAAACCACATTTTCCCGCTTTTTCTTTTTATCATTTCCCTTTTCTTTTTCTATTTCCCCCACATCCTGTTTGGTTTTCTAACTAAAAACGTACCAAACATTAATACTGCAACACATTCCTTCTCCCATTGCAAAACTTATACATGTTCTGCAAGGCAGAGAAGAAAACCGTTAAAATCCACTACAAAACCACCAAACCAAACAGTACAAACTACCGATTGAAAATACAAAGAGCTTGAAGAATAAAAAGCTTCTGTTACATGATAAGGGCTGTCCCCTTTACATGTAAGTATAAAAATAGAGAGATTTAGTTAAAATGAAAATGAAATAGAATAGACGAAATTCGAACCTCGTAAATTAGTTTAGAAATAGATTACGAGAGAGAATTAGAAAATGGAATGTAAAACAAACCATTGTTTAGCTTAGAGATAAAATAGTTTAAGAAAAGAATGTGCGTTGTCAATTCTGATATGAAAAATTCAATTGAGGAATGCAACTATACCAGATAATTTAATAAATATGTTTTTAACATATTGGAAAAATAAGTTACTGGGAATATAGCTTAAAATTCCTTTTGTAAACAAAGGAAAAAGTTTTGGACACGCATGTCCAGAACACGTGAAAAAAGACACATGTTTTAACATGTGTATGACGTCATGGAAAATGGGAAGTTCTAGATATAGTTAGAAAACTTTAGAGTTAAGGAAGAGAAACTGAGGGGGAGTCAGAGAGAGTCTGAGGACGACAGACGACAGTCCAGACATGGACATTCGAACGTCTAGAAGCGAGACGGTCACTTTTGAAAGATAGAATGTGAAGCTTTGAATTCTTGACTCAGAAAACCATGGCCGGTCGTGAGAAGAAATAAACCCATCATGTGTTTTTATAAACGTCGTCTTTGTGTTGTAATTCTACCAAAAGGTAAATTGAAAATTGTTATTATATGTCTTGTATATCATGTGGTTTAAAATGTCTTGACATACACGTCTCATATTTACACTAAGACTGTCTGAACACTATCTCCTCACTCAAAGAGCTTCCACTACACTTCTAAGAATAAACATTTTTTTATATATATGAATCTCTCTTACAACATCTCTCCCTAAGACTCAACAACAAACTCTTAATAAAACTCTCTCTAAGACTCACTAAGACTCTAAGGATCTCACTATAAATAAGACCTAACAACGAACAATAATAATAACAACAAAAAACAATAATAATAATAACATAAATATAACACTTCTACAAATTAACTCAATGAATTATGAATTCTATTTCCAAAATAACTGGATTTAGCATCAAATAACCCGAAAATAATTGATATACCATAAAACAAAAACAACCAAGCCACACCTTTTATTTAAAAGGTTTATTCTAAGTGGCCGAGGTAAAGATGGCTAGCCGGAAAAATCAAGGTTTGTTGTGGTGAATACGTCCGAGTCCTCCGACCAGTAGTAATTATCGCTCACTGCACGGTGGATCGGGTAAGTATAAAACACTAGTGTCGGTAAGTATAAAACACTAGTGTCGGTAGGTATAAAAATTATTAATATTTATGCGAAATATATATATATATACATGTGTGTGCGCGTGTGTGTGTCAGGGGTGTGAGTTCACTAATGGAAGCGTTGATGTAACTTGACTGAAATAAAATACGTGTAAGATACGTTTGAAAGCAAAATAACAACGCAATATAACGAAAATAAGCAAATACTTATTCGTTTGAAATTTTTTGAAATTTCAAATAAATATTTGTTTATTTTCGTGATTTGGGTTTCAAACGTAGGTATTTTATCGTGTGTACACACACACACACACACACACACACACACATATATATATATATATATATATATATATATATATATATATATATATATGTTTAGAGTTACAGAATTTAAATAAAGTTTTAAATATAATATGCGGAAGTCTATCGAGAGCTCTTTCAGCTATCATCTCATCAGGAGAAAATCGATAGCATAAAAATAATAATACTATGTCGAAAGTAAAGAGTTCTGATGGGGAACTATTGAATGTGCCAAAAATTACGGGAACACTAAAATAAAGTTTATTAACATTTAAAAAACGATTAAAATGATGGCACAACGAGGGGGGGAACGGGAGAAAAGATTCACAGTTCCCCAAAGAGAAACAATGCGTGAGATGTTTCTTTCTGCCGGCACAAAGAAGGTTTCCCCACCGCAATAGAGACAGACTCCAAAATCTTTAAATGGTTTCTGGAATCCGCTCAATGTAGCACCTCGAACAATTCAATTTTATATCTATCGGCACAGCACGGGTTGTCAACCAAATGCTGGCCAATAGCAGAGTCCAAGGCTGCAGAAGGAGACTACCAGACCCACTCCTCCCTTGTCTGATCTTCGATGGAACATGCTGATTTATACGAGTCAAAAGTTGCAAGGATGTTCGCCCAACATAACCAGCGTATATATATATATATATATATATATATATATATATATATATATATATATATATATATATATATATATATATATATACTGGCATGTCACCTGGCGTTGCCTGGTTGTAAATATTTTATTTGTATTTATGCTGATTTCTTATTTATTATTATAGAGCCAATTCTCTATTGATTATTATCTAATATATAGTAATGATTTCAAAATTTATTAAAAAATATAACTTAGGTATTTAAACCAGAACCTTTTGGGCTCTAGCCTTAGTATTTATTTATTTTCCCAGCGTAGTTACTTTCTGAGCTACTGAAAGGTGGGTACGATAATTAAAAATTAAGCAACTTTGAGCAATAATTGTTTAATCTGGCGCACCGACAAAATTAAAAGCAGGAATAATGTTTTATTAGACACCTTACTAAGGTCAACTGTTTTGGTTTCAATTTAAACCCGTTAGTATCAATTTTGCCGGCTAAAAACCAAATCAAAATGTGCTACAGGGGCAAATACCTATACATCAAGTTTCAATTTTGTAGATCATAGAGGAGTTTGGTAATAAAGATTTTCGCATACGCACAGACTAAGTCATTTATATATATATGCACACACACACACACACACACACACACACACACACACACACACACACACACACACATATATATATATATATGTATATATATATATATATATATATAGTCATCCAATTACAGTATTGCTTCGTGGTATCACAACGCATGCGTTGAAAATTACTCGTTCAAGCTATGTGCTCGAAAATACGAGTGGATCAAACCTACAACGGTCGTGTTGACAGCCGGCAGCTCTAGCTCTGACTTCATTAGTTTGTTTAAAAACCCGTAGTCGAATGGAATAAGATAAGCAAACACCTGTAAAGACCTAGACAACTCCTGTAGATTATGCCTTCATGAAAAATTTGCTATCCTGTATTTTAAAGAACCCCAGCATCAGTTAAACTGTGGAAGAGAAATAGAGAACAACTGTGTTCACAGGATAAAATTTACTCTAGGATAGAGATACAAAATAACTTTAAAATTAACAAAAACAATAGAAAATTAACAAATAAATAAATAAAATAAATAAACATGCATATATATAAACTATCATACATATATATGTATATATATATATATAAATATACATATAAACTAACATAAAATAACTAACCTAGATTTAAAACAGGTCAAGACACAAGATATCCAGGCTAAATAGAACGCTCACAAAGAATCAGGTCAAACAGAGGTCAAATGGGCCTTTGTCCTGTAAGTGCATACTCATTGGTTGATGGGAAGAGCGCAATGGATACTAGAAAGCTGATTGACTAACGGAAATCTGAATAGAAGGTGCGTATATAAAACGACAGACAACCACAGAGGAAGAAATCACAGAGGAAATACATCATTAAAAATGTAGAAAATCTAATGAAACAATAACCAATGGATAACAACTAAAATGACAAATTCGTTTGATTTGGCGATGAGTGCCAGAGATTCTACAGAGGCATCTACTCTTGTGGGATTATTCATTCTATATACCCTCACAAGCATATTTGATACTACGAATATCGGCCTATATAGAGATGATGGATTAGCTATAATAAAAGACTCCAACAAAGTCAAGGGAGATAACTTTAAGAAAATCATACAAAAGGGAATGAAAAAATTAGGCCTAAAAGTAGACGTAATAGCTAACATAAAAATAACAAACTTCCTGGACGTCACGTTAAATTTAGATAAAAACACATATGAACCCTTCTTAAAAGGATAACGCTACTCCAATATACGTAAACCCTAAGTCCAATCACCCACCATCAATTATAAAACAGATTCCTAACTCGATTGTAAGTAGACTCAGCAATAACTCAAGCGATGAAAATGTATTTAACAGGTTAACAAATATCTATGAAACAGCCCTTAAAAATAGTGGATACAAAAATATTGATATCAAATACAAGCAACAAAACACCAATAACTATAATAAAATTAAAAATAGAAGAAAAAGAAATATAATCTGGTATATGGCCCCATACAATCAAATGTTAAAACCAAAAGTTGGCAAGAAATTTCTAGATTTTATCGAAAAGCATTTTACCGCAACAAACCCCTTGCACAAAATGTTCAATAAAAATACCCTAAAGTTATCATACAGCTGCCGCGAAAATTAAGACATGATAATTAAAGCACATAATAACAAAATATTAAATACAACAATGTAAACAACAATAAAATAAACAATAAAAAAGAAGACACTATGAAACAATAAAACTAACACAAAAGACACATATATAACTAGCAGAAATAATAATAATAATAATAATAATAATAATAATAATAATAATAATAATAATAATAATAATAATAATAATAATAATAATAATAATAAATCAACTCCGGACAACAACAACCATACTAGAAATAAAAATAAAAATACTAATAACGAACAAGATAAATGCAACTTTAGATACCGCACACTTTGCCCACTTCAAAATAAATGTCTAACCAAAAGCATAGTTTACCAGGCCACAATATTCGCGAAAGAAAACCCGAATAACAAAAAATATTACGTAGGTATGATTTCCTTAGATTTCAAAACTCGATATTATGACCACAAAAGTACATTACACAATAAAAGAAACACCATATGAAAACAAAGCTAGCAAATAAATACTGGAAACTCAAGGAAAGCGGCCGTTCGCAAGTAGTGGAATGGAAAATAGTAAGACAAGAAAACACCTGTAGAGACCTAGACGACTCATGTAGATTATGCCTTCATGAAAATTTGCTATCCTGTACTTTAAAGAACCCCAACATCTATTAAACTGTAGGAGAGAAATAGCGAACAACTTTGTTCACAGGATAAAATTTACTCTAGGATAGAGATACAAAATAACTTTAAAACTAACAAAAACAATAGAAAATAAACAAATAAATAAATAAAATAAACAAGTATGCATATACATAAACTATCATATATATATATATATATATATATATATATATATATATGTATAACATAAAAAACCTAACCTAGATTTAAAACAGGTCAAGACACTAGATATCCAGACTAAATAGAACACACACAAAGAATCAGGTCAACCAGGGGTCAAATGGGCCTTTGTCCTGTAAGTGCATGCTCATTTGCTGATAGGAAGGCCGCGGTGTATACTAGAAAGCCGATTGGCTAACTAAAATCTCAATAGAGTGTGCGTATATAAAAACGACAGACAACCGCAAAATTCGCGCATAAGCCTGGAGAATCCTAGAGTGGATGACACGCGGAATATTTAGTATAGCTTAATCGCTATATATATTTTATAAAAATTTCTCTCTCTCTCTCTCTCTCTCTCTCTCTCTCTATATATATATATATATATATATATATATATATATATATATATATATATATATCCGTATGCGAGGATGTTTACATTTAATTTCTATGCAATTATGCACAATGTAGACACTGTTCAAAAAAAAAAAGAAAGAAGCGTAATTGTGAAATAAAACCAATTTCCTAATAAGAAACTATAAAAATGAATAATTAATTAATGAAAATTCGGTTTTAAAGGAATATGTAAAGTAGTTAAGCCATGACTGAGTATATTTAGTTCGTTATAATAATTTTGGAATAGAAGGAGTAAGTGATAAATATCAATGTCAGAGCGAGAAAAATGCAACTTTATACATATACTAGCAGGACCCTTTAACAGGCATTGCCTGGTGGAAGCATGACACCCTCCTCATAAAAATTTAGACTGCGGTTGTTGTTGGTGAGTACTGTCCTCCCATGAAAATTGCGGACACTGGCGGCTGTGGACGAAATTAAATAATATGGGTTCAACTGGTGGTTTGTGCTGGTTTGTGGCGATAACCTGCGGGTAATCTTTGGTTAAAGAAAACAATTAAAGAAATAGTAAATTAGTATGAATTTGAAAAAAAATACGAAAAATAAATCATTAGAAGAATAATAGAGAATAAAAACAGTTATTGGAGTAAGGGAATCTCGCTGTATATTAATCACTCTAGAGTTTTCGAAATCAGTAGTAGTAGTTCTTGCTGTTTCTAAGTGTTGATCACGTCTTCCTCTTCCATTGATATTATTAAATTCCTGTTTTATGTTATTTTTTTTAATCTAGAACAATTAGAAAAATCCTACCTTCTGCATGTGAAGAATGTGTTTTCTAAATAATACCGCAAAAAATTCCTCCTTTCACGATTATCTAGAGTATACTCACTTTGTGGCCATTTATGTTGTAGTTTTTGGCGTTTAGCTGGGCATACAAACATACACACAGACAACTGCGCTTTATACAATAGAAACTATTTAGCCATGCGAATCCATTTTCGTTGTAAAAATTACTTGGTTCGACGTCAAATTAGTACTTCGTCGTTATAGTAAAAGTTTGTTTTTTATATATATATATATAAAATTAATTCAGTAAAAGAAAACATTTTTTCTTTGAATATAAATGAAATAAATGCGGATTTTTACGAGAGTGCCCAACCCCTAAAAATGCGTGTTTTTCACCTTTTTTAAAAACATTTTCCGACGATTATCATGGATTACAGATTTAACAATCATATCAGCAGAAATTTTGATAGAAAGTAAATTTAATTTAGGGGGGTTCATTTTCTCCTGAAAACGTTCTATTTTATTGCTACCTGACTTACTTTCATTTTCTTTACCGACGTGTCACGTGAATAGTCACGTAGCTGGTGAGATTCTCTGGGATTCCCTTTTCATAAAAAGAATCAATAAAAATGGAAATAAAAATAAAAAAGATGGTTGGTGATAATACAAATTAAACAACCAAAAAAAAAATTTAGCGTCAAGTAAATTATGGAAAATTTCATTTTCCCGTGCTTTGGCTTTTGTACTTAAAAAACAGTTAAAGTGATATTGACCCGCGCTGAAATAATAACATTATTTCGAAAGCCGTTTTCCAACTTCAAAGAAAAATTCTATTGTCATTCTCTCTTCCTCCAAAAATATTTATAAGCTAAAAAACTTCCCCTCTCTAATGTTCATCATAAAATGGGGGGGCAGTCATTGACCGTGAGTACACGTTATTTTCACACTGCTTTATTTCGGACTACTGTTCTCATCTTGCAGTTTAATTCGGACGACTTATTTTTCGGACTACTATTCTCAGCTTGCGTGTTTTCCACACATTTCAATTTGGACGACTTCACGTATGGCTACTTCTTCATTAGACCCTAGAATGGAATTCTTTCAACATTTTAAAAGCGACAATGTTGTGAACTATGCACATACAAAATTGTTATTGGCGAGCAACCAATAGTGTTGATGTGGACGTACCATGCCTATACAGAATTTTGCAGTCTTAAAAAAATTACACTGTGTTGGAGGTGCTCCAAGTGAAGTGCAAAAAAAAAAAGAAAGAAAACGGTTTTCTATAAGACGTGGGAGTTTCTTTGAACACCTTAAATTGATGTTTCATTCGTTTTTGAGGTAGCAATGAAGCAGAACGTTTTAACTCTAAAAGGGAATCACCTTCTTAAAAGTCATCAATTTTTTTTTTTTCAAAATGTTTCTGCCAATATGACCCTCTGTAATCTATGATAATAATCGTAAAACAGTGAAACAAATATGAGAAACACGCATTTTTAGGAACTGGGCACTCTCGTACAGGCCCGCCGAAACAAAAATTATTTAGAAAAATTAATTTGATTAACAAAAAAAGATCTTGAAAGTAACTGTCGACAACGAGATTATATTTTTATGTTGTTTTTCTTAATTACAAAACGAACTTTCAATATGTTTTAGGGTTTTAATCCTTAAATTATTAATTATGAAATAATTAGCCAAAAAGAGTTTTGCAAAAAGACAATTTCTCCTTAAAAACAGTTGAATTGATATAAACATTATAAATTTCAAACCGTGTTTATTCAAAACATAACGACAGAAAACATTCAGTTGTCGATATAGAGATAATATTTTCATATTGTTTTAAATTTATAATTTTTAAAAAATAATCGTTAAAGTGAAAATCCTTTTAAAATATTATAAAATAATACACGAAAAAGAGATTTGAAAAAAAAACAGGATTTTTCTTAAAAACATTTAAAGTGTAATATTTCCATATTGTTTTTCTTAAAAAAAAGTTCTAAAATCTTTATAAAAATGTAATTGGTATCGTCGACGCCGAATGGACGACGCCGACGAATCAGTCGAACTGAAAATGTCTCATTCCCTACAAGAGGAGCCAAATATTGGAGCTTAGTCGTGAACCCATTAGAGAAACAGTAATAAGTATAGAAAGCAAAATTTTCACTTTACAAACAACATATTCTTAAAGCTTTACTTACTCTCAAACACCGTAAATGCATCGGAATTTCTGAAGTCCTCTAATCAAAATATATTTCATGCTTGTAGTTCAATAAATTTCACTTTTTCAGAAGATTTTAACTGATGCAAACGAAACCGGGGAAGCTCTCATTTCTGATGACATTCATTACAGCGTTTAATTAGTTTTACAGTTTAGAATTTATATATACAGTTTAGAATATATATATATATATATATATATATATATATATATATATATATATATATATAATATGTAAATGTTTAAGTTAACATTGTCTTTTCAAGACACTATATTCCTAAATTAATAATTGATCGTTCTTAAGTTTAGGAGATTATATATATATATATATATATATATATATATATATATATATATATATATATATATATACATATATATATATATATATATATATATATATATATATATATATATATATATATATATATATATATATGTGTTGCGCATCCCATAAAAGCACTATGTTGCATAGCATATACATTCCAAAATCCATAACCTATATTGATTTGCAGATAAGTTTAGGAGATTATATATATATATATATATATATATATATATATATATATATATATATATATATATATATATTGTATATATATAAGTATGAATTTAATAATTGTATATCTTGATAACTGTTATGTACAATAGTGAGTGAAACTGGAAATTGAGAATTTCACAGGCACGGACTTCAATCTAGTTTACAATCATGCGGCATAATGTATACTAGAATGTTTAAAATACAACACTCTATCCATCCCCTCTGTCTATTTCGCAGATATATATATATATATATATATATATATATATATATATATATATGTATATATATATATATTCATATATATATAATGTATATGAATGAATGATATGTATATATATATATATATATATATATATATATATATATATATGCATGTATGGGGACAATTGATATTTCCTCTGGTTACTGGGAGATGCAAGTCTCTGACCTCGCGTTATTAAAGGGTGTCCTCTATAGAGAAAAGTTGGCATTTAATAAAATTAGAATACTGACTTAAAAAATAAAAATAAAAAAGACTGAAGCCCCCTCAACGTTCCTGATCATCGTGGACGCACCTGTGTCGTTTATATTTGGGTGCGCCATAGTGGGACTCAGATGTGAAGCAACGTTTGAAAGTATTGAAGTAGTCTACCTGTCAGTTGCGGAATGACACTTGAAATTACCGTTGTCCGTCATATTTGTGGAGAAAATGAAAAGTGCAAGCCAGGTTTGAAGGAGCCTCTCGTATATTAATCGTAAAACGTTGCTCGTTTTAGAGAAGAGAAATTTGACATTTATAGCACGGATTCCAAGTGTTCTCAAAAGTGATGTTCGTTCGCAATTCAACTAAATGATTTATGATGGCGCAGCTGGTGAGCTACCTGATTCCGCATTGAAGTCCGTCTCATATTTGTGTACGTATGTATGCATCTATCATCTCTCTAAGCCCTGTCTGTGTAATCTGTTGAGAAATGTAGTTATATTTCCCGCTTTATGCGACACGAATAGCGATATTTCTCGGCCTGTCCTCAAACTGGTAAATTTCTACTCTTAATCTTCGGGTTCAATTTGGAGTTAAAAATATGAAGGTTGAATTAAACGACCGGCTGAACAGTTATCGCCAACAATTATGTTTTCATTAGGAGGAAATGTATAGGTATTTGAACAATAATTAAAATATATGAAATAAGCATATATATATATATATATATATATATATATATATATATATATATATATATATATATATATACTAGCAAAAGTATCCGTCGTTGACAGCGTTCAAAAACAGCCTAAAGGAAATGGACTCTGATTTATGAAAGTATGATAGGTTATGAAAAGGAACGGTTGTAAATTTGGGTTGAATTTGGGGGTATCAAAACCAAAGCAAAATATGACGAAAACCAAAAATAAAATAGATAAACCCCATAATTTATTATACCATACATGTCCACACTGAAACACTTATGACAATATTCTGTGGATCTATATAAAAAAACTTGTAAAACCTTGTGACATATTTCGATTCTATGGAGATCAGGTGCGAACGACCACACCATAATTTTATTATACCATATTTCTTCAAACTGAAACATAATTAGATAAGTATACTTACGCAGATAGATATGAAAAGTCTGTATTAAAGTTTGTGTCTATTTCCATTCTCTGGAAGTCAGGCGCGAACGCAGACCTCACAATTTTATTATACCATCCGTATTTAAGTTAAAACATACTTATCAAAGTATTATTATGTACATCTATATCCAAAACACTTGTAAACGTTTTTTTTTTTATTTTTAAAGTTTTCATTTCCAGACTTCGTGGACCATGCGCGAACGCAGACCCCAAAATTTTAATGAACCACCGTTCTGCCAGATCACACATACCCATTCCTGTGTCTCGATACATCTTCTATCATTATATGTAATCAATTTTTTAAAATAGTCAACCATATAGGAGCCTATTCGTGACCAGACACACACAGACACACACACACAGACACACGCACACACACACACACACACACACACATATATATATATATATATATATATATATATATATATATATATGCTCGGTTTTTTTTTATATTCAAAAGTAATGGACTAATGAATTCAACGAGGTTGTTAGATAGTGCTCAATAAAAAGAGCTGATAATACTTGTTTATTGTTATATAAACATGCTCACATCCCGCTGCTACAAATAGCCACTTGTTTCAATCAAACAACAGATATCATCAGGCAGCGACTTGACTATTCAAAAGTTCAATGAATAATCTATATGTATATATACACACACACATATACATATATATATATATATATATATATATATATATATATATATGTAAAAAGCTGAATGTGTGTGTGTGTCCGAGGTGCCTTAAATAAGTTTTCAGACTGTTTTGTATAGGCATTAAAAGTGGCGTAGACTCTAGAAAATTTAGTATATTATTGCTATACATCTTATGAGGTAACGAACCAATTTTTACAACTTAAGGTTCAAAGGAACAACTACATCAGGTTTGGAATACATTCTACTAAAGACTGATTACCTCTCGTTTCGTGAGTTCCCATCTAGAACGTACATTTCCACCGATTTTGATAACAATAAAATCATTAGAAGTGTGGAACATTTGTTGCTCTTCATTTAATCCCGAGAAAGGTCTGATGTCCCTGCGAACGCGACTGTGATGATCGCATGTCAAAATGAGGGAGATATTTCTGCGGCATCCTATATATATATATATATATATATATATATATATATATATATATATATATATATATATGTGTGTGTGTGTGTGTGTGTGTATGTATGTGTGCGTATATGTGTGTGTGTATCTCTCTCGCTCTCTCTTTCTCTCTCTCTCTCTCTGTATATATATATATATATATATATATATATATATATATATATATATATACTTCAAAATAAAATTATCTAACAATTAACTGGTATGGAATCCTGTGATTATAAGTCTTACAAAATATTATTGGGCGTAACAGCAAAGACGTCACGTTTTTTCACATTCTTTTCTTCCTTCGCGGTACAAGTTCGAGCCTTCCTTCTTACTACCACATTTTTTGCTCAACACACACCTTTAATCACCTGAGCAATGCAGGGCATCCATGCTAGTATATATATATATATATATATATATATATATATATATATATATATATATATATATATATATATATACTTCATTTACTCACAAAAATTAATATACGAAAGTATAAATTTATGCGTAAACTTTAAGTATTTACTCTAAAAGTGCTCAATACGTAGGTAGAGCTAGTTAGTTATTTATAAAATATATATGGTGATTAAGCTACACTGAACATTCCGCGTTTCATCCACTCTAGGACTCTTCAGGCTCATGCGCTATATACTATATATATATATATATATATATATATATGCACTATATACTATATATATGTATATATATATATATATATATATATATATATATATATATAGGAATTTATAAAATATATATGGCGATTAAGCTACACTGAATATTCTGCGTTTCATCCAACTATAGGATTCGTCAGGCTTATGCCTATATATATATATATAATGAAATAAAAATTAAAATTAATTTACCAAAATGATCCAAGATGGTAAAACTAAAGTATATTATAAATATTAAAGAATTAATATTTATAAAATAATCGCAACCATATATAAAAGCTCCACAAAACCATATAGGAGATAGAGCTTATAATAAGAGAAAATAGTGAATAAAACATGTTAAAAACACTTTGAAAAAGAGTAAAAAAACATATTTAATTTGGAAAGGAAACACTGAATATGTAGATAGTCATTAATCCGCGGAGTTTCGAAGAAATACTTTCATTCTCATCAGAGGGTACGAATTAGCAAAATGCAGGATCGGATTTTGCTTGCAAAAGTATTTCATGAAACTACAAGTAAGTCATAGATCTTACTTGATAACAAAAAGTGAAGCAGAGGAAATATGGTGACGAAAAACGTGATTTCACGTGAATGGTGAAAGGTAAAGTATCCAATGACGGCAAAAACCCCAAAAGGCAAATCCAAGAAAGTTAGTTAAATTTCCATTCACACAAGTAAAATCCAAGGGAATGACGTAATAGGAAGATTGTCCAAAATAATCCAAAAGGCAGAAATCCGTGGAATAATTCACAAATAGGTACAAGGAAAAGGTGAAAAGAAGTCCAATAATATTATTTAAAGAAAGATAAGATATGCGTTAAACTCTGCTGTCAAGGCATGGCGTGATTAAGAAAAATGAGTGAAGAAGAAGAGAAAAAATTGAATGGTGATTGATTTAAATTTAAAATAGAAACACCAATGTCAAAATGACCCAGACCAGATTATGGCATAAGGCGCCAAAGATATAGAACAAAAAAGGGGTCACCTTAAATGTACAAGTTATTACTTAAGAAAATATCAGCAGGAGTTATAAAAAGACTCCAAAATGAAATGAGAAAGAAATAAAATAAATACATATACATGTATATATGCATACATACATACATGCATACATATGATTACATACAGTCACGCACATACATATATATGTATATACACAACAAAGGCACACACTCGAATACATACATATAAGTAAAAAGCAAGTAAGCATGTAAGTAAATGCATATAGTAAAATATAAGCAAATATACATACAGGACATGATATATTTGATAGATATGAATATTTAAAACTAAAACGAAAATTGCAGATAAAAAACCGGCCAACCAACGAAGAAAAAAAGAATTAAAATAAAGGATGATTAAGTTATACAGAAGTAACAAAGTATGCAGTAAAAATGATAATGTTATAGAAAAATTATATATATATCTGAAAGATAAAAGTAATAGCTATGTAATTTCAAAATTACCATAATCTAATTTGGACTTATGTTTACAGAGAGAGATCAGTTCGTTTTTAGAATTTATTATATTGTTACTTTGAGGGGAAGTGATTATAGTTATAGCTTCGGTTTTTCAGAGGCGATATGACTCAGAGCATAGAGTATAAGACTTAATTTTCTTTAGGATAGTCCATTTGATTGAGAAGGGGATATTATTAGAATTAATTTTTTTAAATTAAAGTGGTTAGAGAAGTTCCTTGGTTATTATTATAATTATGGTTGTTAAAAGAATAAATGTGGTTTGATATTTTGATATTCTTTTCTTAATTAATGTTGAAGTAGCGCCGATATATGTATGAACTTTATTAAAAGCTCGAGGTCTGAAATTGATATTAATTCACTGATTTGTATTAGGGAAATAGTTTGAATTTTTTTCATTGTGTTCAACAAAGGGTGGGACAATGAGTGTACGAGAACTGAAGGAATAATGAGTGTTGTTAGTGCTAGGATGACTGCAAGGAGAAATATTATTATTCTCATTATTACTATTATTATTATTATTATTATTATTATTATTATTATTATTATTATTATTATTATTATTATTATTATTATTGCTAGTTGTATGGTTGCAGATGGAGGGGCTGCTCGAGTGGTATATTGAATTAGTAACTATATCAGATGGAGATGGGAAGAAGGATAACTTGAAGACAACATATTAGTGTCTGTGATGGGATTATTGCATGGGAGCTCAGTAATTGTGCATGAATATATAACATCTTTATGGATTCAATTATTATTGAGTGGGCAAAGGTGTTTGTTATTACAATTACAGTTAGTTTTGGGTTAAACTGGAAAAGGGATTTTTTGGGTTGATTTAGTTTTTTGTTATTAGATGTTAAATTTCTTTCTGCTAAATTAGGCATTGTTGAATAAGAAATCCTTATTGAGTTTTTATTGAAAATAGAACTATATCGGCGTGGGTATTTGAAAGAGTTTTGTGAAATGTTTAAGAATTCCTTAGGTATATTAGTTTTGAAATTTACGATAAATGGAGGATAAAACCAAATATTTTTTTTATTCCTTATGCGACTGGTTAGGTTAGAGATATTACGATTAGTATTTTGGTTTGGATCATATATGTAGACTTGTTTATTGTTATTGATAGCAGCAGATCTTGTTATTATGACCAGCTTCTTGCGAGTAATATTGTTGTGTGATTACAGATTTAAGACGGCCAGCAGGAGGAGTATAATGGTTGTATTTAATCTTTTCATTGTATTCTGAGTTCTTTAAGGCATTATTGAAGAAAGTAATATGTTGATTAAAAGTTTTTTGTCAGCAGAAAGAGCGGAAATTCTTCTAGAGATGGTACTATAGATTTTATAATTAAGCTGGGGTTGTTAGAAGATTTATGGACGTATAAAAGCGAAAGGTTGGGTTTATGATAGTGGCTATAAGTTTCGGTGTTAAGATTAAGTATAACCTCTAGAAAATTTGAAGTTTTTTGGGTCGGTTCGATAATTATAGAAAGGCTAAAGTTATTAAAGAAGTTATGTAATTTTTAAATTGTTTTGTTGTACTCTCTTGGCCTAGCTGTTGTAGTGAAAAGGGCATCGTGTCTATAAAGGCCCCCTTGGATATGTTTAAAGCGGTGTTTAAATTCTTTCAGTAAGAAGAGTCCCACTAAATCAGTAACTTCTGCAGAGTCAAAAGCACCCATTAAGATGTCAAAATTATTAGGGGTGTCCTTTCTATGTTAAAAACTTATTGTTAAATTGTATAAGAGACTTTCTCGCTAGGAGAATTAATTTAATTTCTAAATTAGTTAAGTCAGAATTTCTTTTAGCACAGATTAGAGCCTTATTTAAAAGGATCGGAGAAGTTGATTGATAATAATTTTGGATGTCATATATATATATATATATATATATATATATATATATATATATATATATATATATATATATATAAACGAATGAGGTCGCGTGCAGTTGTTGTGTTTTTTATACTTATTTTATTGTTGCATATTTCATTTTAATTTTTTTAATTATTAAGATCATTGAAATAATATTTGGAAAAAGTTTCAACGCGTATCGGACGTTCGTGTTTTTAAAACATATCTTTAAAAACATGAAGGTCCGAAACGCGTTAAACTATTAAAAATATTTCAATGATTCTAATAATTAAACTATTAAAATCAAAACTCAAACTATGAAATAATAAAATAAGTGTAAAAACTCTTAGTGACCCCCCTTGTTTAAATATACATTTTTCTCTCGGTAGTATCTCTTAACCAATTATATATATATATATATATATATATATATATATATATATATATATATATATAATTACTTACTAGAATAATTATTAAATACTTACACACCCTAGTGTTTCAACCTTTCTGGAATCATAAGTACAAGGTGTCACAATTAACACCAGTTGATAGATTCGAACCCGGCAACAGAAGTCATGTCTGACTTAATTAGCAAAAACCTAATTCATTCGGCTATCGTTAACCGCAAGAAATATTTCTGAAATTGAAACTTTTTTAAAATGCTTTTAACTTCTATAAGAGTGATCTAATCATTATATGATGATTTGCGCATAAGAGCAAAATTCACTTATATTTATTTCAACTGAAAGGGCTCAATACTAAGAAACGAGATTCTTAAGGGGGATGACATATTTTGCTCTAACTATCCTGTAGTATCTAACAACTTCGTTGAGTTCATTAGTTCTTACTTTTTGAATATCTGAAGCCTGGATATATATATATATATATATATATATATATATATATATATATATATATATATATATATATATATATATATATATATATATATAGTCTTGGAAGTTTTTAACCTTTAAAACTATACAAAAAATATTTTTTATCATTCGTTAGAAAACCATCTAGTCGGTAAGTCATTTAATCACCTGCAATCACTGCATCACATCGCTCTCGAATTTACTATAATACCAATAATTTATTTTTCAAGGGATCATCAGTTGCTTACCATGAAAAACTGTTTCGAGGATTTAAAAACAAAACATTATATTACATCATGGCTCCCCAGCAGTGTTGATCAAACACCACCACCCTTAATCTTAGGAAGAAGACATGTTACAAACATTTGATCCAATTTCCTATTCTTATTTGCAATTACTAACCTTTTCATACTATAAAAATGAATTTCTTACCTGTGCGATTCATCAATTTCCACATTTAAAATGGATACATTTTTTAATTTATCAGTCTTGTATTTATAAGATTAGGATTAATCCATTTAACTACTTATCACCCCCACTATGATTAGTATTTAGTATATTTACATTCTTATTTAAAATTAGATATATAAAGGTTAAAAATATTTTTACATATATACATTTTTTTTAATTAATATAAATTTATTATATGTAATTATAAATACATTTTATACATTGCTAATATAGTTTTGGATTTCCTTTATTAATATAGTCTGGTTTATCTTAAACAATTCAAAAGCATCAGGATAACGAACAAATGCTGTATTTAACTGTTTTAATATTTTATTTTTATCCCCACCTTGTTTTATCATCCTTATTACTAAACTAGAAACTGGTGGTATAAAGTCTGTTAGTTTTAAAGTAACGCGAGCTATTCTAAAAAACTCTGACATAATGGTTCCATAAAACATAAAAACAGGGCAGGTGCTATATTTATGGGGCATACGTACTATTTTAAAGGGGAAAGCGTTTCTTTTATCAAATATTTTATAAAGAAAAATCCCATCCTCAATTTTTATATCTAAATCCAGAAATGTAGTCTGTTGTCCTCTATGTTCACAATTTAATTTTAATTCGTTTGGATATATAAGATGCTTATTTTTTTTCGAATTCATCATTATCGTTTATACATATAAGGTCATCTATAAATCTCCTACATCCATGAAAGTTATATGTTTTAGGTATATCTGTTTTTAAAAGTGATGACATATATATATATATATTAGGCACCGCCAAACCTGGGGGGTGCAGGTCAGTACTTTTTGACGGACCGTCTTTTTAAAAATCTACCAAAAATCAGGTAATTATCCGATCAATACGAAATTTTCAGCGATTATTAGGAGAAGAATGAACTTTATAACAGTGTACTTATTTTTCATAAACGATATTTATATATATATATTTTTGCTTACAACCCCCCCTTGTTTTGAAGTGGGAACAAATATGCTTAAAATAATCATCTGAAACTGAAATCAACATATTGTGTTGTTGTAAGGGACAGAATTATAGATTAAAAAAAAAATTGTTTGCATACCTTATTTTGACGTCTGAATATCAGAACTTCGATTGTGTTTAATTATCCCGCTTTTGAGTTTTGAAGTGTGAAATTCGGTGAATATGTTAAGTAAAATAATTAATTTAAGTTAAGCAAAACAAAAGAAAAATTTTTTTAATATTTATACGAAAAAAGCTATTTTAAAACTTTTGATAAATAAATTAACAATTTTTTTTAGCGAGCCGAATAATGCATGACCTTTATTAAACAGGGCATGCTTTGAATAATCGATACCAAAAAAAAAAAAAATTCGATAAATATTGTGCCCTTTGTGTTAAAAATAGCATCATTTTTTCGATCCTGTTTGAAAACGTTTGCCGCCTTTCGACTACGGTGGACCAAACGCGCTGAAATATTTTTTTTTTATTCTGCTTTAAATTGCCCCCCCCCATTTTGGGGAGACTGGCCCCCACACACATACACATTAAAAACCAAACGCATACAAATGATCACCCATCTGGTACTGGCCAGCCTCAGCTTAATAATACATTGAAATTTTTGTCACTGAAAAATAAGTTTTTTTTGGCTTGTTTGGTCTTCCATAGTTTGCTTTTTATCAAACGAAAACGTAAACAGAGTCGATCTGAACTCTACGTCAACGCGAAATATCTGGTTACCTATATGAATAAGTGGAATTATTTGAAATTCAGGTACTTATATTATAATATTTTTGCATATTCTCTTAGAAAATCATCCTAAATCTTAGTTAGACAATAAATAAATTAATTAATTATTTCAAAAACCCTTTTTTTTTAATATTTAAGTACGTTTTTTGTGCAAGACAAAAAATGTCAATTGTTAACTTTTTGGGAAAATTTAACATTTAAAATTGAATTAAAAATAGTAGAAAAAGTTTTACATTATTCTGTTTTCTATATGATAAAATTCAGGGTTTTATCTTTCTGGAAAAAAAAAGTTACTCAGAAATAATGGATTTTAATAAATGTAATTTCGTTTTAAAAAACAACAACAACTTGATTTTGCGGCCATTTTTGGCGGTGCCTAATATATATATATATATATATATATATATATATATATATATATATATATATATATATATATATATATACTCGAGTCTATGTAAATACAAATTTGCCCAAAATGGTGCAGGATCCAATCCCATTGGGATACCTATCGTTTGGAGTGATACTTTATTTCCTATTTGAAAATAGCATTCTTTAATAAGATGACTTACACACACACACACACATACACACACACACACACATACATATATATATATATATATATATATAACAAGAGAAAAATATGTTTTAGGAATGGCTCATCAACTGAAGCAGATCACTGTTTGTAACGACCAGATGTAAATGTTCATCTTCAAATAAATGATATATATATATATATGTATAGATAAATATATGTACATATCTATCTATCTATCTATCTATCTGTCTATCTATCTATCTTTCTATCTATCTATCTTTCTATCTCTCTCTCTCTCTCTCGCTCTCTCTCTCTCTCTCTCTCTATATATATATATATTTATATTACTTTAGTTTTAATTTGTTTTTTGTCTTCTCTATATGGATAGATAAGAGAATACATTAAGAGGCCAGATAAAAAAAAAAAAGATTTTCTTGATACTGATTTAAAAACCCTATGCTAGGTCGTAAAAGGAGTGAGAGAAACCGATCCAATGGAATTCATTAGTGGGCATTCCCATTTCTTAATAAACTGAACACAACTCATGCGTTTGTTCTTTTTTTTATGGAGTGGAGAGCAACGAGTAATTGAGAGTCCTTGACAGAAGAAACGATAAACAATAAACAATGTTGACCTCTTCAGGATTGCCTTCCGGTTGTCATCTCAACTTTACTAGCTTCAGCAATAAAATAAAAAAATAATAAATGTAAGGGCGAACATAGTATTTCCGGCATGTCCTCTATACTAGATATCGGAAATCTGCACCTTACTGTCAATATGTTATTGCAAATATACGATTAGTTTTATAAAAGTGCAAGATTTTCAAAACCAATTTCCTTATGACTATTCCAGCAGATTTTTCAGTATTAGTTCCTATAATTATGGATTAGTTTACATAAGAAACTAGTAATGCACCCTTCCCAAGACGAATAAAATGAATTCTCCCGAAGAGAAAAGTTTTTCAATACTTTTATGAAGATTTTACACAAGTTGTGAAAATTCATACATAAGGCACTATCCATTTTATTATAATCCGTGACATCATGTCTAAAATGTAAGGCTTTAAATGAAGGTGCATTGTAAAGAAGTTCAGGTAAAACTTGCAGAGAATGCTCTGTTTCACGGTTGTTATAAAAATGGAACGGAAATTTAAATTTCGTTCCGTTTTTAAAACAACCAGAAAACAGCGTTCTCTGCAAGTTCTACCTTATTTTTCTATATAAAATATAGAAAATTTTAGTAACAAAAAACGAAATGATTTAAATTTTAAACGAAAAAAAGTAAATTTGGTATACCTTTTTGGTATTTGTTTACATAAGTTCATATTGGAAACGTCAAATAGGTTTACAAATATGCTGAAAACGAATAGACACACTCCAACCTTCTCATGTTAAGAAGGTTTTCGGAATAGACACTCCAACCACTCCATATTAAGAACGGCTTTCGGAATATACATCCAAACCTCTCCATGTTAAGAACGGCTTTGGTCAATTCTCCATGTTAAATGAAAAACCTCCTGCTTAAATCTTCTTGTTCCCAAAATTTAACTATTGCATAAAAATTCTTATATTTGCAACGTGTGCACATATCGATGGTCATGCTATCCATTTTTTTAACTTAATGTTTAATATTTTATGAATTACTTTCAATTTATTTAGGGGGGGGGCATGCGCCAAATCAAAATGTAAACCAGAACGAAATTTAAATTTCCGTTCCATTTTTAAAACAACCGCAAAACAGAGCGTTCTCCGCAAGTTTTACCGAAATTTAAATACAGGGCATTTTTAAATTGTCTCACAGTACCCTAATAAAAAAACCTTTTTAATATTCCTTAGAAACTGAAACTTGACGAATACTAATTAATACCACATATAAAACGGGAAAACTTATCCGTACACTGTTCACACACTGTGTTGAATTACACTACATATTACCAACAGTGGGGCACTTAATCCTTGAAATTCTATTCCAAAATCATTTAATTACTTCAGGAGTATATCATATAAGCATAACTAACTTTATAATAATAAGTATAACTTATTACACAAACGCACATATATATGTGAGACACGCATTGAATGATAAAGTTTGCATTTCCTGCATAATGAAAAATGAAGCATCGACTTTTAGGATCATTTTCTATACCTGCAAAAATTCTTAAATCTACTTTTCAATGTTTTTAACGTATCCGCGAACTGTTCTGCCTGACAATTACTTTTCGCATAGTACGGCTCGCTCGGTATGTGCGCCACTGGAATTATGTGACAAAATATTTTAAATTAATAAAACGTCAGTTGTGTTCCGTTGCTTGGTGCCATACATTCAACAACTCTGATAAATTCATGTAAAAAAAAAATACGTTTAAGAAAATATCTGCATATTTAACATGTGCTGTTTACAGAACTTGGGAGAATTAGAACTCTATAAGTAAATAGTTAGAGATTTATAAAGAATCGGAATAGGAATCGATTATTGTATCGGAATCGGGAATTTAATACGGAATCAGTAATTGTATCAGAATCGGGAAAAATATTGGAATCGTCTCATCACTAATACCATTATAAGATAATAGAAACCATATAGTAGTCCATCTAAATGTATCTGTACCCTAAACTATGGTCCGCTGCTAAAACAAAACATGTCTTATTCATACTTTTCTAATACATATATCCTCTAATGAGACTTTTATTGCCGAAATGCCTAGATTAGCGGCATGAAATGTTTTCAGCAATTTTTTATAATGCTGCAATTACTGGGATTTGATGCTCCCAAAATGTTGGGGATGTGGAATTTGACTGAATCTGATGAGGATCACTTTCTAATGGAAAACGTAGCTAGGTGTGTTGCAATTAACATTGATAAGCCAGACTTCAGTGACGTATTTGACCAATAAAAGAAAGAATGGACTACCACATGAAAATGGATAGGTTGACAAACACCGAGGTTATTGAAGAATAGAAAACCGGAATACCCCGTTGCCAAGCATAGTTGGGCCGAATATGAAAAAGAACTAGATTTTTTGCTGAAAAATAGATGATTGATACCATATCCAGCTGAAAAGCTAGGTCCAGCTTAAAACTTAATTCCGTTAATGGCGGTAGTGCAGACAAATAAAATCAAAGTGAGACCCGTGATGGACTACAGAGAACTCAATGTCTTTGTCGGCCCATTCACAGCAAATGAAGATGTATATGCACATAAGTTGCGGGAATGGCGGCATATTGGACCTGAAGAAGGCCTATCATCGGGTGCACATAGATAAATCGCTGTGTCCCTTTCAGATGGCGATGTTAAACGGGAAAACATGTTGCCTTACACGTCTTGGGTTTGGCCTGAACGTTGCACCTATAATAATACGATCAATTATGAATGCAGTAATTTCCCACGGTACGTCAATGCAACGAGCCACGTCATCATATGTCGACGACGTTTTCGTCAATTTACGTCCCACATCTGCGGATCGAGTTAAAATATTTGGAAAATTTCGGACTCGCGTGGAAGACTCCTGAGCGATTTTCAAAAGGGCAAGAGTGCTCAGATAGCATGTTCACAGCAGTAGCGGTAGACTATGATCGATACGAGGAGTAGATGCGCCCAAGTCTCTATCAGTCATGACGAGGCGAACAATATTTCAGTGTGCGGAAAACTGATTGATCATTACCATGTTTGCGTAGCTACAGCATACATAAAACATAGCACCAACAAAGTTACCACTGGCTGGGATAATGAAATGCATGAACCGCTTCTCTTCGAACTATGAAAACGATAAGCAGGATGCATTAGGAAGATCCCCTACAAAGTGATTGGTGTGAGAATGGAAGTGAGGTTGTTTCAGCATTTACAGCGCCGTCCAACGTTATGGAAACCAACGCCATGTACACCATACGAAATGTGGATTCTATGACCAGCCCTAACCCGCAAAATGCTCAGAGCAAGTGGGAGACTTTGTTTTGGTTAGAATCTCTCGTATCAAATGTACGAGCAAGTTCAGGTTAGACCAAATGACTGGAATCAACAGTTTACACTCCGTCATGATTGATGGCATCCCTTATTTGCGCCATTGTCCAGGAGCTCGCATGCCATTTGATATCCCTAGTGACTCGTCAAAAGAAAGCGAACAACTAAACAGGCCAAGGTCGATGTCAAAAGATGATCATTTCGACACTAGTAGCTCGGAAACCCCTGATGATGACAATGACACACTGCCTGACAACGATGACGTTTGTGATAGACGACCCGAAAATAATAGAGACATCCGGGGTAATGTGGCGAAAGTAATGAAAAACATGACTTACACAAGCGATGACGTCTCTGTCCATCCTGTCGGGTGACGGAATGAGGAAAAGAAAGAAAAAAAGAAACACTTTTGTGTATAAGAAGCTTATTAATATATATATATATATATATATATATATATATATGTATATGTATATATATATATATATATATATATATATATATATATATATATATTAATACAAGAACAATGGCTGCCATGAAAAGGAATGAAGGGAAAACACAGAGCAGTCGTTTTTGTTTTTAGACAGCTGAGAAAGCGTCAGTGATAATGGTCAGTGGAGATTACAGTTTCGGTCGGTAAATAGCATGACTGTGTTTGGATTATTATTATTATTATTATTATTATTATTATTATTATTATTATTATTATTATTATACTATGGAGGAAATCTAATGAAAGCAGTGAATGCATCGGCAGTCAGTGTTTTGAGATACAGTACGATAATTTTAGAATGGTATGACAAGGATTTGCATGCCATGGATATCAAAACCAGAAAAGTTTTAGCGATGTTTGGTATATTTCACATTCGAAGTAGTGTAGCAAGGCTGTATCAAAAGAGGAAAGACGGTGGGAGAGGATTGAAAAGTGTAAAAGATTGTGTTAGAACCGAGGAGATGTCGTTGAAGGAGCATGTGGTTAGAAGTGAGGAGTTTATGATTAAGGTTGTGACCAATGAAGTGGAGGTATGTGAGACCAAGGCTTATTATATGGAACGTATGGATAGAGAAAGGGCAGAGGAACTTACTAGGAAGAAAATGCCTGGAAGGTTCTTCCAAGATATAGCAGAAGTGGCTAATGAAAGATCATGGCAATGGCTTAGAGCTGGATATGACTAAGAGTACTGAAACGTTTGTTTGTGCAGCACAAGAGCAGGCATTAGGAACACGATTGTTAAAAAAAGTGGTTCTAGGAGAGGAAGTTGCTGCAGAATGTCGGATTTGTGGTAAGATCTCAGAGTCAATTGCGCACTTTGCACAGGGTGTAGTGGACTGGCCCAGAGAGAGTACCTCAAAAGACACGATCCCATGGGACTCCGGTTATATTTGGAGGTGTGTAAGAGGGTTAGGGTGAAGTGTGCTGGAAAATAGTTTGAGGAGGTGCCTGATGAAGTGAGAACAAGTAAGGATGGCAAGGTAGAGGTATGGTGCGACAAAAGTGTCATAACGACCAAGCAATTAGAACATAATCGTCCAGATTTGGTGTTCATTGCAAGGTCTCAAAAAACTGAGATAGGAATGTGAGAGAGAAGGAGAATGAGAAGTAGAGCAATTATTCTCTATTGGCCTTGGAGATAAACGTATGCATGGGGTTAAAACACAAATAAACCCGGTCGTAGTTAGTAAACTAGGAGTAGTATCAAGTCGTCTGGAAGGACAATTGAAACTACAAATCTCCGATGTTTTAAGCGGACTTCAACCCTCTGCAATAATAGGTACCACCAACATACTTAGGAAAACCCTTTGATCTTTGAAACTCTTGGTTTGAAGCCGGAATTGCGCGAAATCCTCTGGAAATGAATCCCATCCCTTTCCAGAGAGACGTTGATAAACGAAATCAGAATTATTATTATTATTATTATTATTATTATTATTATTATTATCATCATTATTATTATTGTTGTTGTCGTTGTTGTTGTCGTCGTCGTTAATACTACTACTACTACTACTACTACTACTACTACTACTACTACTGCCACGCTTGTCGCTTCGACCGTTATCATTCTGACTATACCTTAGATTGAAATTGGAATATTCCAATACACAAATAAAAAAAAAGAAACGTGATGTCACTAATAAGTCAAACTCTACCCCCATTCTGATTCGATGAGGAAAACGCATGCAATATTCTCATTAGGTATCTCGCTAACCAACAATTTAAAAAAAAAATCTGTTTTATTTTATATATTACAGCAAAACAAAGAAAAGTAAATAATTATAGTCACTGGCCTAGGGGAGATAACTCTATTTTACTAAGAGAGCCATTTATTTTTTATACGAGAACTGAGGACATTAAAACCAACACAACACATTTAACATTAAAAAACAAGCATTAATAACAATCAATAATTTTTTTCAAATACATGTTTGTTTAATTCCATCAAATTTTTTGCTGCTTGTTTAGATACAATCGGCATATCGAATTTTTTTTTTACAAATATGTCGTTTTAAGCAAAAAACAGTATTACGTAGTTAATTGTCAAGTCGAATATAGTAACATGTCCAAAAAATACGAAAACTTATAGAGTCGAAAGCTATTTATAGTTTAAAGTAATTTTTTATGGAAAACTAGGTAAAATTGTATTTCATATATATCATAAAATAGACAGTGAAGAGTTCACAGAGGGGACATAACTCTGTCTGAACGAATATTTTAGATTACTTGTTCATGACGTGCCATTTTAGCAATAGACTTTTTTACTAAAAAAAACAATAGTAGTTGTTCTACTCAATAGATTTTCGTAATTTTTTGATATATTACTATTTTTGACATGAAAAATAAGTACGTAATATTGTTTTCGCTTAGAACGACATATTTAAAATATTGTTTTATTATATCTTAACAAAAACCAATTTTTCACATTTTTTTTCAAATAAATGTTCATGTACATATTTTTAAACGTGCTTATCAAGATAGAATCGAGAGATCGAGTTTTTTTTTATATGTCCTTGTAATCAAAAATAATATTACTTACTAAATTGTGTCGAAAATAGTAATATATCAAAATGTTTGAAATTTCCTCAAGTAGAAAAACAGCTATTACGTTGTTAGTAAAAAAAAAAAAGAAATAAGTTTATCAACATAAGCTAGAATATTGACCATCGTCCAAAGTTAGCCAACATTTTCCTTTTGGCTAGGAACAAAGTGTAGTATCTGTTCTAATACAACACTTCACTTTTCTGGCCTCGACCAGTGGAGGGGGAAATCCTTCTAGACTGAAGCGATTTTAATTTGTTTCTATCCAGAGTGCCTCTTTGTAGTGAGCTGGATTTTCCCCACATTAAAAACCGCCATGTGTCTAACTCCGCCCTCGTCGGGGGTCCTGGATATGACCTTAAACTATATCCGATTGTGAGGCCCAAGCTTGTGGGGTTTTGGGAGGTGTAGCCATCCTTTAATTGCCATAGCTCCTAGGTCCACTCTGACCCGGAGTGGAAGTACCTGTTAGGATTCCAACTATGGGTTAAATAGAAACTGACTTGAAAAAATATATTCTACTAAAAAACTTTTCTTCCAAATCACTGGATTCGGCATTAAATAACCTGAAAATGGTTGATATGCAGTAAAACAAAACAACCAACCAAATCCACCCTCGTCGGGACGCAAGTAAATAAGAACATTTTACCATCTGAGTTATGTCCCTTTGTGTTGAAATGTTTGAAATGTTACTGTCTATGTTAAAACATATACGAAAATGCAATTTTTCCTCTATTCTTTTTGTAAAAATTACTTCCAACAATAAATAACATTCTACTCGATGAATTTTCGTAATATTTGGATATATTGCTATTTTCGACATGACAATAAAGGAAGTAATATTATTTTTGGTTACAAGGACATTAAAAAACGATCTTTGGATTCTATCTTGACAAGCACCTTTTTATGCGTATTTTTGCAGACACAGTTTTACAAAAATAATGAATACTAATTTAAAAAAAAAAAAAAAACGTAATATATCGAGTATGTTAATATGTATGCTTATGCATAACAGGATCTAATACGAGTGTTTCCGATTGCAATTTTGGGAACAGACCAGAAATTGCTAAAACAGTTTACAATTAGAAAAGCTTTGAAAAAAAACAAAACAAAAAAAAACAGCAACAACAACAATCTAAAATGGCAGACGACATTAAGCATGCGAATGGTTATGTTTGGGTTAGGTTAAGGTTAGGATTAAATTAAAATAAATAAATAAATAAAATAACCTTTAAAAAGTATAAAGTTGAAAAACGTTACTAAAATAAATAAATCAATCTGGAACCTTGAGGAGACTTATTGCCGGCCAAATTCTGATGAAGACCAACTGTCATTGCCAGCGAGAAGACAATGGCAAATGACTATTGCAATAATGCAAATTGATTTACGTAATTGAGTGAAAAAAAAACATATTTATTTGAAAAAATAAAACAGTTTACGGATATTCTTATTTTTTATATTTAACGAAAATATTGGAGCGAAATAGAATAATTCATGGAACATAATTGAATTACATATGAAAAAGTCCACTGTGGAATTTCCACAGCTCCCGTTAGTTAGTTAGTTAGCTATTATTATTATTATTATTATTATTATTATTATTATTGACTCACAAGGAGCTTTCACACAGGTCATCAAAGATCTCATTGAATACAGCCTGTAGTGTTCCCTGGAAGCTGAATGACAACAAGTCTCCCCAGATTTACAGTACTCTCCACCTTTTTTGATAACATTTGCAAATAAATTTGCATTATCTCAAAGGCTGCTTGCCATTGATTTCTCGTTGGCAGCGGCTATTGGTCTTTACTAGAATTTGAGTTCCAATAAGACTCCCCAAGGTTCCAGTTCTCTTCGCACTTATACAGTGGAGGTCTGGTCAGTGCTCACTCCCCGGTCTTTCCTTCCTCCTCGACTACGTGGCTATCCGGTCTCACTCTTTGATGTGGTAATGGGGGTATGGGGGTAAGGCTAGAGAAGTATGCAGCTTCAATGTTCTTGGTTCCATGTAGCGCTTCATTATTATTATTATTATTATTATTATTATTATTATTATTATTATTATTATTATTATTAAATCTTCGTTTCATTCACATTATAAGTAAAGCATTACAGAGTCCTTCAATATGTATCGATGACTTTTAATTTCAGAGTTGGCATGCCATTGTTTTACAATTGAGGCAGAAAGGACTTACAGTAGTCGAAATAAAAGTGTTCCGAGTCAAAACCAGATCAACGAAGAGTATAAAAACTAATAAGCATTTAAGTCGGCAGTTATCACCGGTGTTATGTTGTTAACGATACGTTTTTTCTAATCCCTCGACGCAAACAAAATATCAAAAACAATTTCAGAATCGATATCACAACAAAAATCGAATATAAAATTTAATAATATGATTTTTATGTGTTGACGTATTTTTATGTGTGAGCGTGCTGATTCAGCACGAGAATCAAGAAGCTGATAATGACTAAATCGTCCATGGTTTGTAAGAATGTAAAATGTTCAGAAGGTTCGCGTTACGAAAAAATAAACGAAGAGAAATCTTGCCCTGACTGAGGCAGATGCCATTTCTTTAGAAAAATGTTTCTTTCTTTTTTTATATGAAAAAGGTCATCAAATTTTTTTTTGTTTTCAATGGTTCCAGACATATAATTTAGGCAATGCAAATGTATATAAATTTAGTTTTTGCTAATCAATCCACAAAAATTTACAACTTCAGATGCAAGGCGTGCAACAATCATATTCGTGGTTTAACGTCAGGAGACAGAGTGATCGAAGAATTCGTCTATCCGACAGGAAAAATCTGACTCGACTGATCGGTTTTGGCGCGCGTGCCTTTTTTATATCTTTCAAACCAGCTCCAGCGAAAGCTGTCAGAAAAAAAAAATATTTTTGAAATTCACTTTCTTCGTAATAAGATTAGGTGAAAAAAAAACCCCATCTTTGTCATGTGAGGTACTTCCAGCTACGTCGGTGAAACAAGAAAAGTTTTGTTTTGTGCACGGAAAATATATATGGCAATTAAGCTACACATAATTTTTCGCGTTTAATCCTCAATAGCTTGCCGGATCCTCACGAGTATGAAACGCGGAAAACTCTACGTAACCTTATTGTCATATATATTTTTTTCAAACTTACTACATATATATATATATATATATATATATATATATATATATATATATATATATATATAGAGAGAGAGAGAGAGAGAGAGAGAGAGATAGATAGATAGATAGATAGATATATTTATTGGTATTAAATCTTTATGGATTATCACCCTAACATTAAATTTATTATTTTGTTATCATACACACACACACACACAAACAAACACACACACATACACACACATATACATACATACATACATACAACAGCTGTACGCGCAACTGAAACGTTCCTTATACAGACGTTATGTTTCTTGCATGTTGCTACAAAAGCAAGAGAATTAGCTGATGAGCTTGAAGTGGATCGTGCCTATCCAGAATCAATAAGAGGAAAGAAAACGAAAACGATTCAGATAGGAATCGGAAGGTGAGTTAAATCATAAAATTGGTGGAGAAGCGTTTTGCCAAGAATTTCTTTTATCCACTCATGGATGCCATTCCACAAAATCTTCAAGATCAGTTTGGAAACACACATTTACATCAAAGTACTTTTTTTTTTATGTGTGACGCAAGTAAGATTGAAGCTGCAATAAACTCGGGCATGTTGCTGTCATGCTACGCTGCTTTGACAAAATGTGTTGGAGCAGGCGAGACTGGCTTTGTAAAAACTTGAAAAATTATTGTCATGACAAGAAACATTTGAAAAATGAAAAAAAAAGCATCAGTGTATAGAAAAATATGCAAAAAGCATATTCCCCACCCCGAAAAACACAATGTGTATGAATCCAGCAAGATTAATCTACAAAACCTTAAAGCATATTCCGGCCTTTGGGGACGTTTTGAAAGTAACACTCAGGATGAGCATAGTAGTTCAAGGCGTACAATTAATACGAAGAGTCAACCTTTATCTCAAAAATTCATGAATATAAACATATTGATATTTTATAAAACAGCAAAAAAAAAAAAAAAAATACAAAGTAGCACATGTCTAAATCTTATACTCTCTCTCTCTCTCTCTCTCTCTCTCTCTCTCTATATATATATATATATATATATATATATATATATATATCTTTCCCTCTCTCTATCTCTCTATCTATCACAATTTACTCAAAAGGAATACTGTATATGGAGTAAAGCTGTTAAATCGCTACGTCGCGTACCCGTAAGACTTAAAAGGGTATATGGAAGGGACGTTGAACTTTCAAAGGGTCAACTTTCGAACGAGACCGGATGCATTCCCATTCAGCTAAACGCTTCTTACACACGATTAAGATCTAGGGGTATTCAAGTGTCAAAGGTTATGTTAGGTCAAAAACATAAGGGACGATCGTAAGGAGTAGGCCGATTAAACCGTAAACTATGAACCACATGTAAACTATACACTTATGCGAATTATTTCACTCTTTAATATATATATTTCACTCTTTAATATATATATTTCACTCTTTAATATATATATGTGTGTGTGTGTGTGTGTGTATGTATGTGTGTGTATGCATTGTTGTGTGCATACATATGTATAAATATATATATATATGCATACACACACACACGCATATATATATATATATATATATATATATATATATATAATTTAGTCAACCACAGCTGTTCAGCGCTTTAATATAGCTAGACGCGGCAGGTGTATCCACACTAGATTTCGAAGCCCAGACATAGGACCATTTCTAAATGTGAGGATAGTTATCTGGCGAATTATTCTTGCTCGAATAAATTCATTACTTAAAGGAGAACGAAGTTATCGGAATATATGCATTTTCTTTGTTTGTGTATGTGTATTTCCATACTAGCGATAAATATGAGAAATTTGTAGTAGCTTCACGCAAATTTGGACATGCTATTTCCTGCATACGAAGTTTAGATTCATAAGTATGGTGTACATCTAATATATCATGTTCGGTCAGGTGGATTTTCAAAGACACGAAGATAGCTTCACGTTTTCAGCATGAATTTCCCTTGAGTAATACTTCATTCGGTGTCACCTATTGTTTAGATAAAAACATTATCGAAATCAATGAAAACGATAAATCAGCCTATTGTATCAATAAAAACCAATTCAACATGGATCGAGCAGTTAACAGATTAAAATTGTGTTTAGATTAAATATTAAACTATTTTTGTTCATGAAAATACTTGTATTTCTCCAAATGATTATCCATTCTAATACTCACTAGACTCGAAGATTATCTAACGGCAACTATTTTGCAAGCGTCATTATCCGTACCTCGTATATACCTATACGGCATAATCGCGTTGACACACAGGTTTTCGTCAGATCACCGAAGTTAAGTAACGTTGAGCCTGGTTAGTGTCAGATGGGTGACCATTTGGGAATTCTAGGCACTGTGTGTGCTCTCCGCTTATCGGCATTTGTTTCCAGTTGTCCTGTACATACGCTTCACTTCCCACTGGTATTTAACAATGTCGACTCAGGAGAGGTGTGGTTGGAGATTGCGTACCTCCTGCCACAAACATTTCACGTGCAAGACAAGGAGAGTAGAGGGAAGGGTGATAATTTCACAGCTAGGCACTTGTGCTCCTGATCTTGCGCCATGTGGCTTATAGACTAGAGCGCTATCTTGCAGGATGCTACTATCTTTGCAGTTCTTGCCCCGCATCTTGATGTCTATAGCTTCTCTTGATTTCCTTAAAATTGAAGGATAATATGCTCTTTTATTTGTGGGACTTTTTTTCCAGAAAATCTCTCATTACTATTCTGTCCTTTTTCTTGAATGCGAGCGATTACGGGATTACATGATAATGAATTAATAGCATATAAAGTATCTTATTTTGTAAAAAAACAAAACAAACAGGATCACTGCGTGACACTCAACAGGCTCCATTTCACATATTTCAAAAACTGTCAATCAGAAACCACAAATAGTTCAAAGGTGTAAAACAAAAAACAAAAAAAGCGAAGGAATATTGTTAAACCACTTTGATTTTTTTTTAAAACAATATAAAGGATTTTATTTTTAACAGTGCTTTCCATTATTTTTTCGCCATATAGAAATATATTTGAAACTTTTCTGAAACACCAAACAAATTTTCTATGCATCATCTTGTAAAAAAGAAAAAAATATTAATATAATGAAGCATGCGGAAACAATGTTCTTATTGTCGTAGAGTTTTATTTTCCGAGGTTGTTGTTCTGATTGAAAATACGCTGTGTTTTGAGTTATCGTTTAGCATTCTACACGCTAGCTTTTTCCAGCTACTTAAGTAACTATGCAGAAGTAGAAGGCGACGTTGCTGGAAATTGGGTTGCATTCTGGATAAGTACTTAAAGTTTTCATAGAAAGGCAATGCCAATATTAATGCGATATAAAACCAAACTAGGTTTTCCATTTAAAAGGATATATATATATATATATATATATATATATATATATATATATATATATATATATATATATATGTGTGTGTGTGTGTGTGTGTGTGTGTGTTTAGAGGTACAGAATTTATATATAGTTTAAAAAAAAGTAATAGGCGGAAGTTTCTCGAGAGCTCTTTCGGCTATCATCTCGTCAGGAGAAAATCGATAGCAACCTAAATAATATTGTGTCGAAAATCAAGAGTTCTAATGGGGAACTTATTAAATGTGCCAAAAGTACGGGGACACTAATTAAATTTATTTACGTTTAAAAACGATTAAAATATTGGCACAACGAGGGAGAAAAAAAAAGCGGGAGAAAAAAATTCAAAGTTCTCCAAAGATAAACAATGCGTTTGATGTTTCTTTTTGCCGGCACAAAGAAGGTTGACGCACCGCAATAGAGACGGCCTCCAAAATCTTTAAATGTTTTTTGGAGTCCGCTCTATGTAGCACCTCGAACCAATCTATTTTATATCTATCGGCACAGCACGGGTTGTCAACCAAATGCTGGCCAATAGCAGAGTCCAAGGCTGCAGAAGGAGGGAGACCACCAGACCCCATCCTCCCTTGTCTGATCTTCGATGGAACATGCTGGTTTATACGAGTCAAAAGGTGCAAGGATGTTCGCCCACATAACCAGCATCGCACTGGCATCTAAACTGATATACAATATTACTATTTTGGATGTAAGGCAAACTACCCTTGCGAAAAGATGGAAAAGCAGGTCTCGTAGTATGTACCAAACGCAAGGACACCGAATTGAAGCAGTCGTAAATACTTCTTCGAATCTGTTTGGAAATTCTATTACTCCCCTCCCCAATCCACGGTAATTTCAAATAAACTGGGCATTTCAAGGGTCCAAACTTTTTAGGGGATTTAAAATCCGCAACGTTTTTGAAAATACAGTCATCAATAAGGTCAACAGGATAACCATTATTGATGAATATTTCCCTGATCTTATCGAGTTCAACATCTAATCTGTTAGGCGAACAAATCATGAGGGCTCTATGTACCAAAGTATTAATTAAGCCGACCTTACGTGATTTAGGTACAAAAGACAACCAGTTCACATATAGGCCAGTAAATGTCGGTTTTCTATAAATTGTAGTGAGAAAGCCCCCCCCCCCCTTGAGCGTTCGACAAGAACATCCAAGAAAGGAAGCGAATTGTCCTTCTCACTTTCCATAGTGTACTTAAGAGCCCCATGTAAAGAATTCAACCTATTAAAAAATATCGACGCTTCACTTTGCGATGGAAAAATAGCAAAAGTGTCGTCAACATATCTGAAATATGCAGTGGGTTTAGTTGTAGAATTAAACATAACGGATTCATGGTACCCGACGAAAATATCCGCTAAAGTTGGGGCCAACGGACTCCCCATTGAAACCCCGTCAACCTGACAGTACATAATATCACAAAAACTAAATTCCACGGATTTAATACACATTAAAATGAGTTCAATAAGAATCTCTTTAGAAAACCGTGGAGCAGTCAGGCGACCATCATATAAAGCGTCGGTACATATGCGTATAGTCTCATCCAACGGTATGTTGGTAAAAAGACTAGAGACATCAAATGAGCACATGAAAGACGTCTCTGCATTTGAATCCAACCCACGTACACAATCAACGAACCGAAAAGAATCTGGGATACAATGCGTGGTGTATAACTTACGCACAGGTTGCAGAATTTCCACAAGCCACTGAGCCAAAGAATGTTGTGATGAACCAACCATTGATAAAATGGGTCTCAGTGGAACACCTTGCTTATGGATTTTGGGGAAACCATACATTCTGGGACGTTGTGACCCAGAGGGCCTGATCCTGTCATAGACATCCTTGCAAAAAACCTTCTTTTTAAATAATGCAAGTAGACGTCTTTGCATTTTAGCCTCGTTCTTGCAAGTATTATCCGTCAACTCGACAGAGCCGAGTTTACGGAATTTCGAACCATCATTGAGAATAACTGCCATTTTCTCAACGTAGTCCGATTTATCCAAAATCACTTTTCTGTAAAAGTCTGAGGAAGCTACGGACGGCCAAAAAAAGCGGCCGGGTAGCTGAAACAATAATGTAACTTAACAGAAAGATACGGTAATAAAAAATAAAACTTATATATATATATATATATATATATATATATATATATAGATAGATGGATAGATAGATAGATAGGTGTAATTAATTATGGTTTAAAAAATTTTTATTTATAACTTAATAAATAATTTAAAGTGATTAATTTAAACACCTCTAAAATCAAGTTCTGTTAAATTAAAGGATAGAAAAATAATAACACGTTTAATTATTTTCAACTTGTAAAACTATAACTTTTATAAAATGTTTTTACACGTGGTAATTAACTATGCAATTCGGTGAAATTGAAAGATAAGTCGTAGAGAACAAATGAAAGAAATAAAGATCATTTTATCATATTACTTGTTTAAATACTTGATGAGGTACGAAACTTTATGGGTATGCAACTTTACTCATTTTGATCGTCGCTTCAATACACACACACACACACACATACACGCACACACACACACCCACACACATATATATATATATATATATTAGTGATGGGACGATTCCAATATTTTTCCGATTCCAATACAATTACCGATTCCGTGCTAATTTCTCGGTTCCGATACAAGTATCGATTTCGATTCCGATTCTTTATAAATCTCTAATTATTTAACTATAAGATTGTTAATTTCTCAGATTTTCGTAATAACACATGTTAAATATGCAGGTAATTTCCTAAACGTCAAAATACATTTGTGGAGAATGATCTATTGATTTTAGCTTTTAATGGTGGTTTAAAAACCAATGAATAATCATTTTTTTAATCATTATTACCAGAAATTGAAGACTTTACTTTCAACAAAATCAAATAAAACAAGAAAGTTAAAGAATGGTTTTGGTATCGGAAAATAGATATCAAATTTTCCGATTCTGATTCCACTACCCCTAAATATTCCGATTGTTCCAATTCACGTGCAGCTAGACAAGCAACTGCCTCAAGCCACGATCGAAACCCGATCGCCCAAACAACAGTCGGAGCTTCTAACCGTTGTGCTATACCTAAGACATTGCCCAAACACCTAAGCCCAATTTATTTACACAAAGAGCATCGCTTCATACACTAAAGATAATTTGCATATCATTTCCCAATATGCTCAACTTAAGATAGGAAGCATTATAGTCATCCACATACATTATTGTTCCGCTGTTTCACAGCTCATCAGTGCGGATAGACAAGCAACTACCTCAAGCCAGGATCGAAACCCGATCGCCTAAACAACAGTCGGAGCGTCTAACCGTTGTGCTACACGGCTGCTGCTATGCGGACAGTGAATTTACAATGTTTTGGCATTGTCCAAATACCTGAGCTCAATTTATTTACACAAAGAGCATCGCTTCATGCGCTTATGGTATTTTGTATATCATTTATCCCATGTTTATCAGAATGTGCCTAATGACAAACAGAGCGTACTTATATAATTATTCATACAAACATTACTGGCTACACATTCCTGTACATGTTAGAAAAGCAACGTTTTCAAACCAAATTATATTCTTATGACATTAAATTTTAAATACTTCTTTTGCATACAAAGTGTTTTATTTGAACAAATTATCATAAAGAAAAGAATAAACTGTGTATAAAAAGAAAAAACTATTTAAATTTAAATTTTATAAGATGAAACTCTGTCCTGAAAACGCTGCTTCTCTACACGAGTTGAAGTAGAAACATGTATGCACATATGTAGCCAATTATATTTGTATAAATATACACTATACACACATTTACACACACACATAGACACACGCAAACACGCATATATATGCATATATATAATTACTACGGCTTTGACAACAGAATATTCTTTTCATTATTTTGACTCTCAAGTATATATCCGACACAGTAAGACACAGTCAATTAACCGGGAACCATATCAGTCTATATAAAAACATGTGTATTATAGACATCATGGATTAATAGATATAAACGGATATATACTCAAGAGTCAAAACAATGAAAAGAAATGCTGTTGTCACAGCATTAATAGTTACATAACAAAAACACACTCATGTTATTTCAGTTACACATCCATATTTGAATCATAACGGACATATTTGTTCCCAAAACAATATGAATTACATCATATCTTTGCAAATATATTAACAGATATATGGCGTTACAAAAAAACAAAACAAAACAACAGCAAAAAAAACAATCATACGCTCTTTCACAACGCTACGGCTTTTTTTTATTTTTATTTCCAATGACTTTTTCGTTTCTGAAATAGATCAAAGCCATACATTTCATTACATACAAAAATATTCTTTTTCAAATATTGTAGTGGTGTTTTGTTTATTATAAATTTCATTCATCTCAAAGAAGTCTTACAATAAAGACGAAACGTTGATGAACACAAAACTTGGTTTGCTCCTTTTTCTTTCTCTCTCTCTTTCTCTCCCTCGCTTTATATATATATATATATATATATATATATATATATATATATATATATATATATATATATATATATGTTATTTGTTTTTATTTTTGCGATACGTTTTTAATGAATTAAATTACTTACGAAAGTGCATTTTTGCCGTAATGGGAGTTGGGAATAATTTTCCCTTTAACCAATTTGGTACCCCCATATGGGGAGCGGCATATATATTGTTTTTAAAGTATAACTATCCACTGATACGTGCTTCGTGGTTCACGACCCAGCAGAGTGGCTGAATCTAGCGAAACTCTCTCTCTCTCTCTCTCTCTCTCTATATATATATATATATATATATATATATATACATATATATATATATGTATATAAATGTATGTATATATGTATGTATGTATGTGTGCATCTTCATCTGAGTTCATCTACCCCTGTTTCTTTGTATTATTGTTTTTACTTATTTCATTCCTTTTCTGTTTCTGCTTATCTCCCTATTTCCCTGGAACCACCCACCTCTTTACCCGATTAATGGAACCCCTCAACCCCCCCCCACAGCCTTACACATCCATTAAAGTTTCTTAGCACTAATGAACACCGCCTGAAAAGATAGGCCTTAAAATAACAAATAGAAATGCACCGGTCGTTTATTGTGTTGACTTGCGAGTAAAAAGACATTTAAAAGTTCGCCCTTCTTTCCATTACAGCGTTTTCATGTCCAGACCAGGGATTTTAGGGGCACAAGATCATGAAACCCTGTCAGCAGTGGGTTATGGGTTCTTTTTTTCTTTTTTTAAGGAAAGGTGTAGGCGGACCACCGGAAGGGCTAGATTGAAATTGGATGGCATGACAAGGGGAATAAGGTGAGATTAAGGATGTTGAAAGCAACGTGGAAGAGAAGAGAGGAGAGGCATACCAGAACGGGTGATTCAGCTCTGTAGGTGGCGGTGGTATCTAGTTAAGGATGGTAAGGGCAGAAGTAATCTTGATTGCCAGGCGAAAAAGATGGGAGTGCTTTATGAAAAAGAAAAGAAAGATATCCTCGCAGTGATTATTTGAGATAGTCATCATAGCCTTCTTTCAGTCTCCTGACAATGGATACTCCCTTTAAAGATAGCTGCACGTCTAATAACTAGGCAAAGCTTTCCCAATCCTAACTATACTTCTCTTGAATTGACAATTCCAATTGCATGAAGTCAAGGACGACTAGAAACAACACCGGGAAAAAACAGAGAACATGTCTGGTATTTCTAAATTATCACAAATTTAATACTTTCCGGGCTAAACGTTGCTTAACTTCGATAAAGTAGTAAACTATTTTACCTGGGAGCCACCGCTTATCAAGGCCTGAATGAAACTCGAGGATAAGGGCTAATTAGTGCACGATGGTCACTGAGACGATCGTAATGATGGTTAGTGGTGAAAGTCGGATAGAATATGATATTTTAAAGGGGCGGTACATGAAAAACTTGTTTACATTGGACTTGAAAACGGCTATAAAGCATGCCAGCAGAACAGAGTTTCACAGGGGGGGAGCGGTTCTGGTAAATAAGCTTTGTGCGTGTAATCTGCGTTCAGATTTAGGTACAGATCGAGAGTAGGGGAAATTGTAGTGATTGTAGCTAGAGGAGTGTTTTTTGTTTGTGAAAATTTGGTGTAGGGGGACCATAAGATCTTATTCTTTAGATGCGTTCATTTCATCTGTATGATTATCGGTGATAAATGTAACACTATGTTCGCGTTCACTTTGGTTAACATCATGGTGTTTACAAATGACTGGACGTAGGCTTAACATAATTAAATGTGTTTTTAAGTAAAAGAAGAATCCAGATTTTCTTCGATAGACGCACGTCAAAACAATATGATATAAATGCGGGTGTGCCTCAGGGATCGATCCTAGAACCTATATTTTCTCTGATATTTATAAATGACCTCTCTGATAAAATTGTCTCTGAGATGTGTATATTTGTGGATGACACCACGTTCTATGGCAGGCACGAAGGGGGAAAACAGATGAACACATATCTAAGGCAATGGCGGAAACACTAGAAGAAGACCCCAGTCTGTAGTTGAATGGGGACAAAAATGGATGGTACCATTCGATGCTGCCAAGACTAAGCATCTTTTCTTTAATAATTATAAGAAACCTTCTCAACCATTAATAACTATGGCTGATAAGACATTACCTGAAAGTACTTCGTTCAAACTCCTCTGTTTAACATTCACAGGGAACACGGGCTGGAAAGATACACCGAGTGCATTGCCGCTGCTGCTGAGAGGAAGCTGGGCTCTCTTTACCATGCTAGAAAGTTATTTACGCCTGAATGTATCCTGTACTTCTACAAGGTTACCACTTTCCCATGTTTGGAGTATTGTTGTCACATTTGGGTTGGTGCATCTGCTACTAGTCTTTCACTCTTGGACAGGGTTCAAAAGAGTGTCGCCAACCCAATAGGTCCCGAAGTGTCAGCTAGGCTTCAGCCTCTCTCCCACCGACGAAATGTTGCATCTCTCTGCTGGTTTTGCAAGTATCTTAATGGTTATATGCTCTGACGAATTACAAGCCGTTGTGTCCCCCGACGTAAAATACCCTCGATAAACCTGACAAGCAGCAAAAAAGCGTCACAGATTAACGGATATACCGATCGATTAACATGCCCGTTTATATATTTATTTACTTAGATGCATTTAATTTAATTGGTTGCTTTGTTTCGCGGCATATCAACCCTTTTTCGGGTTACTTAATACCAAATCCGGTTATTTTGGTAAAAGTTGCTTATGCTTCAAGTTCTTTGTATCTTCAACTATTTATTCATTAAGTTTGGTTTGATTGTTTTTTATACGACATATCAACCCTTTTAAGGCTATTTAGCGCCAAATCTGATCACTTTTATGAAAATGAATGGGGACATTTAAATATACGATGAGGGTCGGTCCAAAAGTAATGCCTCCTATTTTTATTACGCTTGAAGGGATCAGAGGTGATTGCAAATTTCGTTATTATGATGATTCAACTTATGCATTTATAATCTAAAAGGTTCATGCATCTGTTGCAGATATTGACGGTATGAGAATATAAGAAAGCAATCCCTGCCATTTCTAGTAAAAGTGAGTTTCTAATAAAAGTGAATTGAGAAGTTGAATATTGGGGGGGGGTTCTTGAACACAAAAGATAGAACGTTTTAATTGTATCACTTTGTATCCTTTTAAATTTTTTGAGTTATAAAAAAATGTAGGAGGTTTTAATTTTGGAACGACCTTCGTATAGTAAAGCGAACCCCGGGCGCCCATGCACAGCCATCGTTCATCGTTGTCTAAAGTGCATTGAGGATTGCGGAACACAAAAGGTGACTCGCTTTAATGGTCCCGTTTCCGTCTTCGTAGCTCTTCCATTAAAAAAAAATAGGAGGCTTGACTTTTGGAATAACCTTCGTATTTCTAACTTAAGCGTAAGAGATCGACCCATTGATGCAGTCTCTTAAAGTGATGTTTGTCTTCTTCGTGTGTCTTTGAAGCATGGTCTCATTCATTTGACTATCGTATTTTAAACAGTTTTGTGCATGATTGTTTTATTCTGCAAGATTTTTCAAGTAGCTCTGGTTTGGCAGCTGATAGCAAACAAAACAGTATTGCATTGTATGGTCCACCTCTCCACATTCGCAGGTGGTTGGATTAGTTACGTGGCCTCATCCGGGGAGAGCAAATTTTGATCGCCTCATTCCTGTTCTCGGGCGGTTTAGTGTTTTTTCATCTGAACCACTAGTGTTCCAGGCTCAAATGAAAAACACTTTGAAGCAAGCATTTTTTCTTTCACTAACCTCGGAGGGAAAATATGATTTGAAGTATCAAAACATATACTACATTTTACTCCTTGCCAAAAAAACAAAAAAAAACAAAAAACAAGAGAAATAGATATACGAATGTTTTTAATTTTCTTTTTCGCATTCTGTGATCGTGTGATTTTTTTTTTCGTGGTATCGACCCCAGGTTCGGTTTCTGCATCGCTGATGCAAACTGGTTCACGAGCACCAAAATACTGTTTGTTATATAGGGTTTCATTGAGAGAGAGTCTTAGTGAGAGAAGCTGAGAAAATGGGAGACTTTGAATTCTTGGTGCTGGAAACACGGCCGTGTGACGAAATAAACCATCAAGTGTTTTTTGTAAAGCTCTTCTTGTGTCTTATGATTCCTACAGAAAGGTAAAGTGGAATTGTATTATATATTTGTGTTATATATCTTTACATACACGTCTCAATATCATCATGTCCGAACTGTCTGAACACTATGTTCTCACTCAAAGAGCTTTCTCCTTCTTCTTCTTCTACACAAGAAAAGAATGAACATTTAATATATAAGAATAATAACATGAACAATCTCTCTAAGTCTCTTACAACAAAAATCTCTCTCTCTGAGTACATCAACATCCCTCTAATAAATCTCTCTCACTAAGAAAAAGCATCACTTATAATAATACTCTTACTTTATCTCTAAGACTCTTTTCCTATGACCCCCTATATTACACAAGCTCGAATCGCGTCCGTTTTACAGAAGCACTTTCACTTAAGATGTTGGCAACCTTCACGTGTCCCTTCCTTAATTAGACGTTGTCTTTCTAGAAAGAATTCCAGCTCCAACGATATTGTGGAAATCAATGCAAATATTAAAATAATCTGCTTCACACGAAATTAATGAATATATAGAAATGAGTAGCTGTAGCTAATAAAAATATACGTTTATTTAACCCACGTGATAAAGTGGAAACTGCTATTTTATGCTAAAGCAAAATTTGAGGTGGTTGATATAAAATTTCATTTTGGAAACGCAAAACTGCATTTATGAAAATGTTTATTTATGAGAATAACGCCATTTGTTCTTTTTTAATTGAGTCCACCTGTCAACAAACTTATAAGTTGTTCCATTGCAAAATTCTTTATTTTTTTCTGATGTGAGATATCAATCTAACTCATGTTTAATAACGAGAGATACCTAAACGGTTTTGCAACCCTCAAAATTAGTGATAATCTAAGGGAGCAAGGTCAGGAGATTATGCAGGATGGGACAAGATTTCCCAAATTTGCTAGAATATTTTTGGCCAGTAGTATTGTGTAAGGACGAGCATTATCATGATGGAAGATGATTTTTATTCTATTCACAAAAGAATGTCGTTTATGTGTCACCATGGGTGAGAATAGTGCAAAAAATAAGCATGATGTTTTAATTTTGTGAAATAAAACTTATAAATTAATTATAATATGTTTAATGTGTAAAATACAATGCGTTCAATATAATGCAATAAAATACATATAATGCAATACAATAAAATAGTCCAATACAATACAATGAAATACGTCTAACACAATGCAATACAATACGTACAACACAATACAATAACATATGTCCAATACAATACAATACGCATAACACAATACAAAAATACATCCTATGCAATACAATAAAATACGTTCAACACAATACTATAAAATACATCCAACACAATACAATGAAATACTTCCAATACAATACAATACGTGTTGCAATAATTTCAACGTCCTTTCTATAAATCAGCAAGAATTATTGCATCCACCAGATACGTGGACTCATAAATATGATTTTGAAAACTTAAGCGTGACAGACCGACGTATATCTGCTCTTATGGAGATACTCGGACGCGTATAAGTATGACAGATCGACAAAGCAACAGACAGTCACTTATTATTGTTTGCTCGCCTTTAAAACAAATACGTCTATTCAATTTTCAGGTTTAGCAATGAGAATGCCCTTTTATAATAAAACGTGACCTGCGTATATATTAAAATACTTCGGTTTATACAGTGAGAGATAAGGAGAAGAAGCCTATTATTTATAAAGATACGTCTTTTAGATAAGAAAAAAAGATGTGGTAGGAAAAATATACAGAGACGGTTAGTGCGTGGGCGGACATTGATATTTCAAAGGTCAGATATTTATAGCAAGGAAATGATGCATGATAGATAAATTGAGGTCTTTAAGAGAAGGGTTGCTTTGAAAGCGTTAATGAAGAAAATATGAAAAAAAGAAAAGAAAAAACGAACAGGCAGGATGGATTATGGAAGAAGAACGAAAATAGTAAGAAAAGGGAAGTATTGCCATGTGAAGAGGTGCAGGGAACATGTGGGGAGAAGAGCTGTAAAAGCAAAAATGTCGCAGTGAGTTCAGTTCTTGTCTATGGTAGTTTTTTTTTAAATTCCATTTTCACCCCAAACAAGACACAGTGCTAGTTTGATCTAGGGGACTACTATCGGGGACAAAGTTGCATGTATACTATGTAGGGAGTCGAGCAGCAGGATGTTTGTTCACATTACACTTGAACTTCTGCATGTCAGTACATTTGGAAAAGCAGGAACCGGAAAAGGGAATTGCAAAGTCTAGCAGTTCTGAGGAAGAAACTATTAGAGTAGAAGACTTTCTGGTATCTAGGGATCTCTATTGTGTAGAGGTGGGATTTTGTTACTTGTCGGATTTGTCGGGGATAATTACGTCGAGCGAGTAAAAGGGCTTTAAATTCGTCAGAGCATATACCATTAAAATACTTGTAGAAGTGGCAGAGGGAGTCAACATTTCGTCGATGGGACAGAGATCGAAGCCTAGATAACAGTTCATGGCTTATCAGGTTGGCGACTCTTTTTACCCCCGTCTAGGAGCGAGAGACTAGCAGCAGATGCACTAGCCCAAATGTTACAACAATACTCCATACATGAGCGAATAGTGGTTTTGTAGAGGTACAGGATACGTCACCTTGGAAACTTCACAGTGTATTTTGAAGAAATGGTTGGCTCATTCCACCGCTCCAGAAATGGCCCATTTCTAGCGCAATTCTCTATCTGCAAGAGTTAAATACCTCCTAAAATTGCTAGCTGTCGCTACATCTGAGGAGGTGTTGCTCATAGCACTCTTTCCTGCATCAACAGACTACAAAACCGAATTTCAAATATAGTAGGCGATTTCCTCTTCTATACTTTACAACTTCTTTTAACAGAAGAGACGTTGCTAGTCTTTGTCTACTCAATTATTACTTTTATAGCAGGTGTTTGACTGAGATTCCTTCTCTGCCCACTCCTCTTGTAAAACATTCACCACAAGACTCCATCTAGATACAACAACTAGTATAAATTTCCTGTCACCCCCCCCCTATATACCAAAACTACTATGGACAGATAATCATTTCTAGAATTGACCGTTTGTGGAACGCAGTGTCGCAGGACTGCTTTCTGACTGACTATAATATTGCCGTCTAAGGTAAACAAATTCTTGTAAAGTCGGCCTCTTAAATTATAAGTTTCTCTGCCTTTAAAAACATTGATACAAATTTCCTCAGTTTTTTAACGCCTGCCTATCGTACCCAATATCCTCGAGGGGTATACGGGCCTTGCTAAGAGGTGATAAGCTTATAAAAGAATGCTGTAAAAATAAAACAAAGGCTGTGTTAGGATAATTCTGTTGTATGTTTGTTTATATAATTCTTGGGTGTAAATAACTTTAAAAAATATCAATCGTTTATTGGTTTTTATTAAGAATTTTAAAGTCTGTTTAAATCACATTTTTTTTAATTATCGAAGGGTCACAAGCTAATTAATTCTTTTTATTACAACAAAATACTTAAATGGCTGACTATTTCACTGAGAAACAGAATTGTTTTCTGGCGGATTTAATTTCGTTATTATCTTTAATAGACTAGCATCTTAGCCTGGCGTTGCCCGAGTGTTTGGAAAAAAAAAAAAAAGCGGTCAATTTTTTTTTTATTTTTGACCCCTATTATGACCCCTTAAAATATATTGTTTTGGGCTCAAGTCAAGTTATTAAATTAGATCCATGTCCAAGGAACCTATATCTAAAATTTCAAGTGTTTAGACCCAAAATTGTTTGGTAGAGTTCTCAAAGGTCAAATCGTGGAACTTTGACCCCTTAACAGCCAAATTTCTAGCCAAAAACAGATTACAAAGATTTTACCAATCTCAGTACCCTATATATCAAATTTCGAGTCTGTAGACTGAAAATTGACAGAGCTATTGCGTAGGAAAATGTACACAGAAACACAGACAGACACTTTCACTTTTATATATGTATATACTAGCATTTCAGGCCGTCATTGCCCGGGTTTTTGGAGGTGTATATTTAGCAAAAAAAAAAAAAAAGTGATAGTAGAAAGGCAGGCTCGAACCAGAACGGGGAAAAACCTGACGTCTTTGCTGTTACAACCACCGCCAAACCGGAAGTGACGTTGGTTTAAATTAAGGCTGGAAAATATAAAGAAAAGGATGACTTTCGAAAATATCGGCGAAAAAAGCGACCCCCTTTGTAGAAAAGTGCCCAGTTGAAGGTGAAGATATTAATGCTTTTAGCATATTTTTCGATATTTGTCGTCTGAAAGGTCAAACTTCAAAACGATACTGATCTTGTAAAAATCTGTCACGTCTGTCGAAAGTTTTGGGCAGACATGCAGACATACATACATACATACATACATTTATATATTGGTAACTTATGTTTCGGTCTATGTGAGCTCCAATCTTCTTCAAGTTTCTCTCGTCGAACTCTGGAATGTTTCTGTCGAACTAGGGAATTTGGACGGAATTTCGACAGTACTACTTTTTACTTCGCGGAGGTAGCATGCTCTCTTTCCGTCAGCCATTGCAGAATTGAGGGCCTAAGTGATTCACGATTGTGGTTTCGATCACCCACTCTGAGAACAGTAGTCTGAAGGATATAAATAATAGTCTTTTGTATTTGACTAGGTATTAATAATAAATATTAGTTTTTATAATTTTAGTAGGTATTCATGGTAAATAATAGGGTTTTTTTTAAATTTCACTAGGTATTCATGGTAAATAATTATTTATTTTTTGAATTTCATGATAAATAGTTTTTTTTAAATTTCACTAGGTATTCGTGTTAAATAATAGCCTTTTGAATTTCACTAGGTATTTATGGTAAATAATAGTTGTTTGAATTTCACTCGGTATTCATGGCAAATAATAGTTTTTGAATTTCACTAGGTATTCATGTTAAATCATTTTTTTTTTAATTTCATGGTAAATGTCATTGTAAATTCAATTTCATGGTAAATAGTAGGTTTTTTTGAATTTTACTAAGTATTCATGATAAATAATAGTTTTTTTTAATTTCACTAGATATTCATGTTCAGTAATAGCCTTTTGAATTTCACTAGATATTTATGCTAAATTATAGTTTTTTTTTAAAATTCCACTAGGTATTTATGGTAAATATGTAGTTTTTTAAATTTCACTAGGTATTTATGGTAAATAATAGTTTTTTTAAATTTCACTAAGTATTCCTGGTAAATAATAGTTTTTTTTAATTTCACTCGGTATTTAAGGCAAATAATAGTTTTTATTTCACTAGGTATTCATGGTAAATAAAAGGGTTTTTTTAATTTCACTAGGTATTTATGATAAATAATAGTTCTTTTTTAAATTTCAATCGGTATTTATGGTAAATAATATATTTTTTTAAATTTCACTCGGTATTTATGGTAAATAATAGTTTTTTAAATTTCACTAGGTATTCATGTTAAATAATAGCCTTTTGAATTTCACTAGATACTTATGGTAAATAATAGTTTTTTTTTAAATTTCACTAGGTATTTATGGTAAATAATACTTTTTTAAATTTCACTAGGTATTCCTGGTTAATAATAGTTTTTTTTTAATTTCACTCGGTATTTATGGCAAATAATATTTTTTTTATTTCGCTAGGTATTCATGGTAAATAAAAGTTTTTTTTTTTAAATTTCACTAGTTATTTATGATAAATAATAGTGTTTTAAAAATTTCACTCGGTATATATGGTAAATAATTTTTTTTTTAATTTCACTCGGTATTTATGGTAAATAATAGTTTTTTTTAATTTCACTAGGTATTGATGGTAAATAATAAAATAATAACAGGAAAGTCACACAATGGCGTGAAACACACAAGCGTAAACAGACACACTAACGAAATGGTAATATAATTTTATTAATATACAGTGAGGTTTGCTGGCGGTGAGTAGAGTCTTTGCCAGTTAAAAATAAAGAAAATACAAAAGAAATAATTGAAAAAGATTTCGTTAGATATAAAGGATGAAGATATCAAAGGGTGAAAGAAAGGGGGGTATTGAAGCTGAACGGAAAAGGATGTGTGGAAACTGTTTGAGAATTGGTTGGGGATCATTTAATTAATGAACCCAGAACGACTTGATAACATTAACAGCCGGATTTCAAATGATTTTCGTCTTAGCACTCGTAGCCATTTTTTTCTTCTTCTTTTACTGTACTTATCACTGTCGTCACGGACCTTGAACATTTTCAACCATAGCCATTCCGAATTTGAAATGAGGGTTTAACTGTGGAAGACCGCAGAAAAAGAAAAAAGAAAGAAAACAAAGATGAATAACAATAATAATAATAATAATAATAATAATAATAATAATAATAATAATAATAATAAGAAGAAGAAGAAGAAGAAGAAGAAGAAAAACAACGAGAAGAAGAAAGCAAAAAAGCAAAAAAAAATAGACGAAGATGACGAAGACGAAGACGAAAAATAGTTTAAGAAAGATTGAGAAGACGAAAATAGAAGAAGCAAAAGAAGAAAAAGATATAGGAGCAAAAGACGAAAAAAATTAAAAAAGAAACACAAAAAGAAAAAAAAACAACGGAGAAGAAGAAATTCACGAGGAAGAAAAATAAAAAAAAAGACGAATAAGAGGAATAAATAAACAAAGAAAGAAGAAAAAGAAGATGAAGAAAAAGAAGATGAAAAAAAGATCAAAAAAGGTAAAAAAAAAAAAAATGCGAGAGACAACAGAAGAAAACAAAGAATGAAAATATCGAGGGTGGAAGTTGCTATTTTGATCTAATAGTAATATATTCTGTATTCTTCCGCATCGCTGCTTCCAAGTCTTCACCAGCCATCTTTGAATACGTTTTTGATGAAATATACACAAACATACATATTCTTTCTTCCTACCTCTCTTTATCTCTCCCTGTTTTCTTCTCTCTTTCCCCCCCCCCCCATCTTCTCGTGGTTCTATCTCCCACATATTAATGGATTAAGATTCGATAACTCTTTAAACATCTGTGGTAACCAATACACACACACACACACACACACACACACAAACACGCATATATATATATATATATATATATATATATATATATATATATATATATGCCGAAACAGTGTTTCATCGTAAACAACTGAAGATCCCTTAAAATATAAATTATTACTCGTACTATAGTAAATTCGAGAGCAAGTTGATGTAGTGATTGCAGGTGATTAAATGACTTACTGACTAGATGGTTTTCTAACGAATGATAAAAAATATTTTTTGTATAGTTTTAAAGGTTAAAACTTCAAAGAATATATATATATATATTTATGTATGTATATATATATATATATATATATATATATATATATATATATATATACATATATATATATATATATAATGAAATAAGAATTACAATTTAGTTTACCAAGTTAATCCAAGATCGCAAATATAAGTTATATTATAAATATTAAAGAGTTAATATTTGTAAAGTAATCTCAACCAGATGTAAAAGCCTGATAAAACCAAATAGGAAATACAGCTTATAATTAGAACAAGTAGGTAATAAAGCATGTTAAAAAACACTTTATTTAATTTTAAAAAGGAAGCACAAAATAAGTGGATAGTCCTTTATCCGCGGAGTTTCGAAGAAATACTTTCTTTCTCATCAGAGTGTAGGGATTAGCAAAATGCAGAATCGAATTTTGCTTGCAAAAGAATTTAATGAAACTACAAGTAAGTCATCGATCTTACTTAGTAAAAAAAATAGTGAAGCAGGGGGAGTAGGGGAAAGAAAATGTGATTTCACGAGAATGGATGGTCCGGTGAAGATTAAATATCCAATGGCGATAAAATCCAAAAAAGTTGATTAAATTTCATTTGGATTTTACTTGTGGAAATGGAAATTTAATCAACTTTTTTCTGTACTTCACCATTTTTTTTTACCAAGTAAGATCTATGACTTACTTGTAGTTTCATTAAATACTTTTGCAAGCAAAATCCGATCCCGCATGTTGCTAATCCCAACCCTCTGATGCGAAGGAAAGTATTTCCTCGAAACTCCGCGGATTAAGGACTATCCACTTATTTTGTGCTTCCTTTTAAAAATTAAATATGTTTTTAACTCTTTTTCAAAATGTTTTCTTTAACATGTTTTATTAACTACTTGTTTATATACATATATATATATATATATATATATATATATATATATATATATATATATATATGTATATATATATATACTGAATTTTCAAGGATGTACAATAACTTCAAATGCCTGTATGCAAAAAGTCTGGAAACTTATTGAACAAACCTCGTATATATATATATATATATATATATATATATATATATATATATATTTCATTTTTCTTTATGTAAATACAGTCATTTCTTGCTACGATGTGCAGACCGTTTCGATTATAATTGATCTCATGAGGCAACAAAATTCAAAAATTAGAAAGGTTCAAGAATATTTTACATTACAGGGGAGAGAAAATATACTTTTCCATGACTGGCATGAAGCAAGGTTAAACCTACCAGAGTAAGTCTTTCTAAATGTTTTTCTTCAATTATTGTCATTGTAATTGATTAAAAATTGTGAGAAAATATTTGGTTTTCTTTTAAAACGAAGCCTAATTACACTTGTTTGTCTTTAATGCTATTTAATTTTCATAAATAATTAAAAAGTGTCGACAATTGGTGTACAAAATAAGGAGACAGTGTTGGGACAGAATAGTAACCAACGACTGTCGCCATGCCAAAAATGAGTTTCTACATAATAATGTTACTATTTAGAAAACCATTCTTAACATTTGCGGGGTAGTTTCTGTTAGCAAAACTTTGTCTTCCCTCCATGAAAGAATATTTATATTTGTCTCTTAAATATAAAGATTTGGGCGGATATGTGATGCATTTGCCTTTACAGTAGTAAAATAAAAACAACATACAGATAACAATAACAGTAATACCACTAATGGTAACTTTTTACGAAAATAACACTAATAAAACAATGGTAACTTTTTACGAAAAAAACTTGAGGTAAATGACTCACAAAAATGAGATTCTTTCCTGTTTAGATAATTACATGACTGAAAGAAAAAAAAAATATTTTAGAATTTCTGGTGAAAATTTAGTTTCGTATATAAAATTAGCGGAGGGAGGGGCGGCTTTGCCAGGTCGTAAAATACGCTTAATTACGATATTTTAATTGGTCAACATTTCGTATAAATTATTATAAAGTCATAATTTCAAAAGCAAAAAAAAAAAAAAAAAAAATATTGGAGCGCCATCAGCTAGAATCGAAATCGAAAGCGTAACTGTGGCATTCAAAGCTAGTGACGGTACCACTGCACCAACAAAATATATAACGTCTTTTTCAATTTGGATCCATTTCTGACCCCTTAAAGCCTATTTTAACCGGCTGAAGACTCATAAAAGCACGGCCTGTAAAAAACAACAATCATTTGAGGCCCTTAGCACCGTTCTACGACTTTTCGTTTCGGAAGAGTTAGAGTTTTTAAATATGGAGATAGACAGACAGACAAACAAACATACCCAATAAGGTTTATATATTAGATTAACGTAAAATGTCCATTAGTTCTAACCGATTGTAACTTTTTTTTACGATTCCTGATTCCGAAACCAAAATGGGGAATGCGAAAAATCGGAACTTTTGTGATATGGTAATCGGCATCGAAATCAGAAAGATTTTAACCTAATTCTCGATCCCAAAAACGATTCTTATAAATTTTTTCCATGGCGAAAAAAAAAAAAACACAACAAAAAAGAGACAAACGCAGATTGTATTTATTTGTTAAAAGTTGTTCATTTTCAGCATAAGACTAAGGGCCACAAAACCACAGGTTATAAATCACATTCAAATTTATATTTGTATTGGTTACTTATGGTCAACAAAGTAAGCATTTAAGAATTGGGCTTGTCTCTTTTCTGACTTCATGCTATTCATGTATAAACTAGAAAAAAATGTTTTGAAATTAGTGAAATTTCATGTTTTCATTGATTGTAATTTTATTACCTCTTTGTTTGATTTTCAACCCGAAAAATCGTACTGGTGGTATATATCGACACAGTACATACTTTTTGAAAAGTAGTTTGATTTCATACAATTCAAAAACATCCCATGGATATATTGATTGTAATTTAGAACACATTTTATCAAAGGAAAAAATAATGATAATTTAAAACTTCAAAAACAATGAAGAATATATATTATCTGGATTTTTTTTTTTAAATTTATCGTCTTAGTTGATTGTCAAGACGGGAAAAGCGGAGTAGTGGCATTTATTAGCGCAACACAGATATTTTAAAATATGTTTGACTGGTAGATCAGAACAGCAGAACACAATGTGTATTTTTCGTCGCGTGCAAGCGACTCTATATGTCACTCTGTTGGTCGGTCGGTCGGTTGGTCGGTCTGTCCGTAACACTTTTGTGCTTGGCCTTTTTGGTTAAGATCAAAGGTCTATTCTTAATAGATGATGTTTTTAAGCTTTTCTTTGCCTTTTGGCGAGGATCAAAGTGTAGCATCTGTTCCGGCAGATGCTGCACTTAAGATAATTTGTACCAGTCAATGGAGGGGAAACCCTCTATACTGGGACAATTATTATTTTTGGTAACCAGAGTGCCCCCTTTTGCCTACTTTTAGGGGAGCTGGTTTTTACCTCACATTAAAAACGGCCTTGTGCCTAATTTGCTCAGTGGGGGAGCAAATAAATACCATCAAAGTGTAGCATCTGTTCCGGCAGATACTGCAAGCAAAGACCAGATGTGGGGGCAACCCCACATACCTGACCTTTAACCAGCTCCCATTTCCCACCTCTCTGAAGCTGGTCCCCTTTTTCCCTTCCCCCTCCCTTCACTCCTCACATTAAAAATTGGCCTTGTGCCTAATTTGCTCGGTGGGGGAGCAAATAAATACATACTGCAAGCAAAGACCATATGTGGGGGCAACCCCACATATAAGACCTTGGTCAATGTAGGGGCAACCCTTCATACCAATTATCACTATCCAGCTCCCTTACTCCCCGTGGAGTTGGTCCCCATTTTCCCTTCACTCCTCACATTAAAAACGGCCTTGTGCCTAATTTGCTCGGTGGGGGGGAGCAAATAAATATCAACCCCATATATAAGACCTTGGTCAATGTAGGGGCAACCCTTCATACCAATTGTCACTATCCAGCTCCCCTACTCCCCGGGAAGTTGGTCCCCTTTTCCCCTTCACTCCTCACATTAAAAATCGGCCTTGTGCCTAATTTGCTCGGTGGGGGAGCAAATAAATACTCTTTTCTTGTCTTTTGGCCAAGATCAAAGTGTAGTATCTGTTCTTACTACATGCTGTATTTATGTTTGTAACTGTGATATAAAGTGGGGGATCACTTTTCTGTATAAATTTAATGTAACATGATCACCCACTTTACAACCAGTCAGTTTCAAAGCCATTCAAGTCATTCTCCAGATAATTCAAGTTGTTTTTGAAGGATTGCAGTTATTTTTTTAAGCATTCAAGTCATTCTTAAGGTCATGCAATTCATTCTTTAGTTCATTAAAGTCATTCTAAGTAATTTACTTTTTATTTATTTAAGTCATTTAAGTCCATTTTTCGGTCATTTTAGTTTATCTTTAAGAAGTTCATGTCATTCCTACATTCACGCATTCATTCATTACACGAGAGCACGCGACTAATGGCTATCGGCCTTGTTAATACATAAAATACTGTAATTTCCGTGTTCCTTTTTTTAAGCTATTAGTAAACCAAATCCATATTCGGTCGAATATTTTTAATAGATACATCTAGCTCTTGATTGAGAAACAGGACCTTACTTTTCTTTACGCTTTGTGCTATCGCAATGAATGTTCAAAACAAAGGGTTCTTGATTAGTATGTCACCCTAGTTTGAAAAAAAGCTAATCAGACACACGTGACTAATTCGTCGAGTAAAATGTATTGCATGCATTGTCAACTTTGACATGGAAGTACGTCTTTTTAAAACCTGACTTACAATTGAAGTACCCAAAGTCAAGTACCCCCACCAAGACCACCAACGATAAAGATACCGGAACTGCCAATTCCATAATGCCAATTACCGTGAAACTCCTAATGGTCATCTTAAGGTGAAACG
>NC_136493.1:93949122-94014122 GCF_053919585.1 Euprymna scolopes
TTTTACCATTTACGTGTGTCTGTGTTGCTGTGTAGCGACTGAATTGATCTCAATACACCAAACACTGCCTGTGCGTGTGCCGACAATTGAGGTACCCATAAGAACATACTTTGAAGTCAAAATAATAATGAGATAAAATTACAGGCCACAAAATAAATGAAACACTAAAGTAACAACAAAATACCTTTAACATTTTCATTATTTAAAAACAGAAACAGAATCTTATTCTTATCATTGTTTTAGCATTCATCGTGTCTTTTTTTCCGACGCGGCAATTGGAATCCTTCCACGTCTAACTACACCCCTAAAGTACCGAACCCTTACCCCGAACTGTATCTCTTTACTAGTCTATTTCAAACCTGAAAATTCCAACCCTTCGTGTTGTCGTTGATGGATCACCCTGCTAGTTAGGTTTCACCTTCCCTTCCCCCACTCAAGCTTTTTAACCTTTTAGCTTTCGTTGTCATCAAACATCTGAGTCCCTATTCTCTGACGCTCCACACATACAAAAAAATAGCGGGACACGGTTATCTGAGTTCAGCAGCAGAAACGAAAAAGTACAAATTACTATTTTGAAGGCGGGCCCTGCTAAACCACAAGGGGTCTACATATCCATATTTGGACAAAGAATAACAGTCTCCAGGGGTCTATGCGGTTTTTTTTTTTTACAAGGGATTTGCTTTTTTTAATATTGGTTTATATTATCCGAATCATTTTAGTAATAACTAAAATGATTCGGATTTCTGTATATTAGATTACGGTACGTAATTGACATAATGGATACGAGATAAACTTTACTTATTAAGGGCTGAAGACGACTCGAGGATAAGTGTTAATAAGGTGGTCAGTGAGACAATAGTGTAGCGATCGGTGGTAGAGCAAATCGGGCAGAATTTGCTTATTTAATAGGACTGATCACCAAGAAGTTGTTTACATTGGACTTGAAGACAATCATGTTTTTGTCAGCTGGAAAGAGGACTAGCGGAACAGAGTTCCACAGGCAGGAAGTTCTAAGAAAGAAGTTTTGTTCTTGCAATTTGCATTTAGATTTAGGCACAGATAGAGTAAGGGGAAATTGTTGTTAGTTGTTGTAGCTAAACGAGTGTTTGGTGTGAATATTTTGCAGGAGATGACATAAATTTAAGCTAGGTCGATACTTGCTATAAAAATAACAATAGAGCAGATATCGGCTTGCAACGTCTCTTTTGTGGTAAAGAGGTGGACAGGTGAAGCAAAGATCGCTTTTTAGGTTTCGAATATGGTTTTTACTTCTATAAAAGCAAGAAAGGGTGCTTTCAGACTCCTCGCCCAGATGTGGTAATAATACTCAATTGTAGGATGTATTTGGCTCTTGGGGAAGGCATATTGATACCTTTCTCCCGCCAGCGTAAAATACCAATAGTGTTCATCTACTCGTTTCAAAAAGCCATTGTGTTTCGACATTAAAAATAAAAATGCTAATTAGTACGCTATAATGCATTGACACCAAATCACAACACCGTTGTAAATTAATTCCCAATGTATTGAAACAGAAACCGATGCATTAATTTTGTAATCCTGATAAACAAATTTTAGGCTGTATACAAGCTATATTTTTGTTACAGTGAAATCTTTCTTCTGCATTATTCAGCATGTAAGAGTACTGGATATTGACTTTCATTTCATTTTATTTTATTCTAGAGTACATCTTATTCCTGATAGGTTATCTTCGAAGAATTTGAGTTAACTTAGATTTTTCTTTTTTCGCTTTCCTCTTTCTCCTCTTACTTCTTCCTCTTTTAAATCTATAAGTTTTAGTTAATACTAGACTACGCGTGACCCGTTGGGTCAGTATGTTATATTAGCTATGGAATTAATGTATGAGCGTGACACTTGTGACGTAAAGAAAATAGTTTTTGTGACATAACAGAAACATTTATATGAAAGTATATTAAAAATAAAAAAGAATATATATAGATTTCTATGAGTCGTTCTTTATATAAATGTTTATTTTGAAAAAAAACTTACAGCCATTGAATTATAAGTGGGTTGCCATACTTATAGGTAAATTTGCACTATTCAAATTTTGATATATCGTTTGATTTAAACGCGAAAAACACAATTGGGATGCTGAAAACGTACACAGTAAAACAATACGTTGTAAAATGCTCTTATGGTTGTCAAAGATTGAAGTAGATTTATTTGTAAGAAAATTGCGTTAAAATAACTTAAACGTAATACAGGAATGAATGATGCAAAAAAAAATGCAGAAAGTATTAACAATTATTTAGATAATTTAAACGCGCAAAAAAAAACAATTGGGACGCTGAAAACATACACAGTAAAACAATAGGTTGTCAACGAGTCAAAGTTGATTTATTTGTAAGAAAATTTCGACAGTATACTTGTAATACAGAATAGTTGCAAAAAATCCTCACCCTTCCCATATTGAATGATAATTTCTAAATAATAACGTTACTATTTCAGTGCGCAGGTCAAATTCTGAAAAAGTAGCGATTTGTATTTATTTGCTTACGCTGTTATGGGTTTATGTTTATGTACGCATGCGCAACCGGAAGTCGTATACCGGACGTTGGGTTACAGCACTCGTTACAAGGTCATTTGAGTTTTATAATTATATAGATTTTATAAATTGAATCAGAAATTTATTGTGAATTATTCTGAATTTTATGAATATTTTTAAAAAGAATTTGAAGTTTATTTGTTAAATTTTAATAATTTTGGAATTTTAAAAAATATTTTTATAAATTAGAACAAATGTTCTTATTATTTTATTTACCTTGTATATTTTTCTAGCTTTAATTTTTTCTGACCCTTCTCTCTTTTATACCCATCATGCGAGACCCACTATATTTTTTTTCCAATTCTAATCTAAAAAATTATTATATTTATAGTAGGAATCTTTTCAAGGACGGTGTTTTCTTTTTATCTTTACATTAATATAATGTCGTAAAATACGCTTAAATATGATATTTAAATTCTTGCAGAATTCGCATATATTATAGTTAATGTTCTATCGATTTTTCGAAACCAAAACTTATGAAGAATTCTTGGTAAAATTCATTATTACAGCAAATAGAAATACATAACAATTAAACAACCAGGATGTAAGCGTGACACGAAAAATAGCAGACACGCTATCGTCTTAATATATAGACAATAAATAAAAACACCCGACATTGCGCTGGAATAAATCAGGAAAAGCTAATTTTCCAAATTCCAAATACTTATAATGTAATCGAAATCGGTGTAATTGTCTATTTTTCGATCAACCCGATAGATTGTCGAGGATCCACTACGATGCACCGGGAGAAAGTTTCACGTGTCTCCCCGAAGTGTACATTGTATTGTATATCGCACTGTCGAGAACCTATTGTTGATTTTATGAAATTATTTTTTTTATAAATGACTTGAATTAAAGTTTCAATGTGAAAGTCAAGTAACATAGTTTATATGTGCTATCATATGTTGCTGGGAAAATGGTGGGATCCTTCTACGGCTCCAGAAGATATCTCACTACAGATGCAATTTTCTATCTGTATAAAAGCCAAGTACGTCCAAGGATGGAGTACTGCTGCCACAGCTGGGCAGGAGCTGCTAAAAACAGCCTATCCTGCATTGACAGAGTACAAAATAGACTTCGTGGTTTAGTGGGAGATACCCTTTTCTCTTCCCTGCAACTTCTCTTCCACAAAAGAGACGTTGCGAGCCTGTTTTTGTTTTATCGTTATTTCCATGGCAAGTGCTCGTCCGAGCTCCAATCTCTGGCCCTCCTGGCCAATCTTTCACTAAAAACACCCGTCTAGCTGAAACCACTGTCAATAATTTTCTCCACTCTTTATCTGTGCCTAAATCCAAACGTAGATTCCATGAACAAAACTTCTTTCTTAGAAGTGCACGCCTGTGGAACTCTGTTTTCCACCTGACTACAACTTGGATGTCTTCAAGTCCAACAGAAACAAATTCCCGATAAATCGCCCCCTTAAGTAAGACACTTTATCAAATCTCCAATACTAACGATTACTACGATACTATCCTATTGATTACTGTGCACGCAATAACACGTCTCACCGAGTGGCTTCCGGGCCTTGATAAATGGTGACTTGTAAAAAATAAATAGATAAATAAACATAAACATTCATTTCAAATCCGCCTATGTCTTATCAAAGAACCCAGTGTTGATTGTTTTACACTGGGATTTTCTGTTTGAGCAGTGATAAAATTTCTTAAAGACACTTTTGATGTTAGGCTGTATAAGGGTGTTAATTTTTGTCCCTACCAAACTGTTCTATCTTAAATCCGATTTTTTCCATTAGCGATTTTCGATACTTTTCCGAAGCATTCCGATAAAAACACATATCTAAATACTCTTCAGGACACATGTATGAAATCAAAAAATAATTGACGTCTATAAAGAACGAACCCACGCACACATACATAAACAGACATATACATACGAAAAGTAAGGCTTTCTAAACGAACTATTATATATAATGTTGAAATGTTTTGATGAATCAAAACGAGATTAAATAATTATTGAATTATCAAATATCTTTTATTAAATTTTCATTATGTAAATTATGCATTCAATAAATTGCTTTTCATTTTAAGAATACGCGTTTTCTATTTAAACAGAAATTTATTTTCGTGGCAGATTACCACAAATGCACACGCATGCGCATACACACAACACCCACACACACACATATATATATTATATGTATGTATATTTATATTGTTTTTTTGTCAATATAATTTCATATAAATAAAAAAATATTATATTTTTAAAATTATATTATATTATATTATATCATATTTGAGAAAACAATTTACATGCCGGTCCCCATATGGGGGTACCAAATTAGTTAAAGGGAAAATTATTCCCAACTCGCATTTAGTTAAAAATGCACTTTCGTAAATAATTGAATTCATTCAAAACGTATCGCAAAAACAAAAACCGATAACGTCTTTCCTCCCTTCTCTCTCTCTCCCTCCCTCTCTCTTTCTCCCTCTCTCTCTTTCTCCCTCTCTCTCTCTCTCTCCCTCTCTCTCTCTCTCTATATATATATATATATCATAAAGTTTGGGGAAGCTATAGACGGCCCCAAAAAAAAGGGCCGGGTAGCGGAAGCAATAATGTAACTTAACAGAAAGATACGGTAATAAAAAATAAAACGCATATTTGCTCTATAACAGTATTGAGCACTTTCTTCAGTTTTTATTAATTACCATTTCAGCTATATATATATATATATATATATATATATATATATATATATATACATATATATATATATATATACGCCATTACAACATTACGGAGATGGCGTAATTGAAAAAATATAAAGTAACTGCAGCTTCTCCTCCAAATTTCGGATTCTAACCATGTCGTATAACATTTTAATTCCTTTTGGTGGATTGATTGTTGCTATTTCTGCTGATGAGTAAAGGGCATAATAGATTCACTAATTGATATAATAATTAAGTGATTGATTTTGCGCTACGAAACAGATATTGTCAAAAACTGTACAAATCAATTGATGTAAAGGAATAAAATACAAAATTGTCAACATCATGTATTTTGGAATATAAAGTTTATATATATATATATCTATATCTATCTATATCTATATATATATATATATATATATATATATATATATATATATATATATATATAGGCGTCCACATACAGTGCTGTTTCAAAGCTCATCAGTGCGGCTAGACAGGCAACTACCTCAAGCCAGGATCGAAACAAGACCGCCTGTACTACAGTCAACGCTTCTAACCATAAGGCTAATCAGCTGCTGCTGTGCGGGTAGTGAATTAGCGATGTTTTTACATCGTCCGAATACCAAACCTCGTTTATTTACACAAAGAGCATCGATTAATGCGCTAATTGTAATTCGTATATCACTTCCCAATATGCTCAACCCAAGTTGGGAGCATTATAGTCATCCGCATACAATAATGTTTCGCTGCATCATAGCTCATCAGTGCGGCTAGGTGTCTTCATTGTCGAAAACTACGTTGAATACTTCATTGCCTCCTGGATTTTAAATATAGATTTATGAAAAAAGAAGCAAAACATACGCTTTCCGATGTAGAGCAGCATTCATTCATTTATTTCAAATAAATCAGATGATTACCGTTGGCATTCGTTTCCACAATATCTTTCTAATAAGAAATCTTTTTAGAAAGACATTAGATATTTATTGAATTTGCCAGCATCGATGAGTGAAAGCGTTTCTGTGAAACGAACTGGATTCGAACTTAACACATGTAAGTCAGCATCTTTCACCACTTAGCCACTCTCAACATCTCTACTTTTTCTTTTGTGTCACTTAATTTTAATGCAATTTTAGTATCGGCTCTTTTTTTTAAATACAAATTGGACTTATAACTTGACAAATATTGATCTTATGGCTTGACCTGCAGGCAGAACCAGTTGTTTTGTCTGAATGTGAATTGTTCCTTTCGGTCATTCTCTCAGATATTCCCGGCGATTTTGAAATCGTTTCAGTGTGCTCTCTCCGGGAAGCTATATTTTACCTCTACATGAAACTGACTTCCTATCAAACCGAGCTGCAAGAGTAAAACATGTACCCCCCTCCCTGTTCCATGCTAAACTTTGACTTTTTAAAGTTGGGGGTTATGAAGTAGACAGATCCGGGTATATCAGTATGGTGGAGGAAAGGAATATTAATGAAATAGCAGCAAGTGGGGTTATAAAATATAAGAAGCTTCCACTGTGATCCAAGTATTTCGACCATTAGACGAAACGGCCATAAAAAAGGTGCGTATATATACTTGGCCATCTGCGTCTTGAACCCTAATGAGATTTATAAATAAAGAGAGTGTGTAAAATTTCCCATTACTCTGTCCGAGGAATGTTTAGACGCAGTCGCTGGGGGTTGTAATCCGAGAGGGCGGATAAGGTCATTCGGACAAAGCGAAAAAAAGAATGAATAAAGATTAAACGGAATAGAAAACGAGGTGGAAGGACGAAATGGAAAATCCAACGGTGGATAAAGAAAGTTGACTTAAGGAACGCGGATTGGCAAGGAAAGAGTTTTAGTTAGCCATTACATATGCATTAGGAACAATGTTGCCAATTTAGTAGTTTCACGCTGAATCTGGAGATTTTATTATGAATCTGGCGGGTAAAGTTTAGATCTAACGGCTACAGGTTTTTATGTAATTTCTTTCTAAAAGCTGGTGATTTTGTTTGCGATTAAGTGAAAATATATTACAAACCAAAAGAAGATAGAAACAAACATTAATTAGTTTAGAAGATATGCACACCGGACTGAGACAGGCGGAGAAATACCGAAAAAAAAATTGTTAACAGTAATTTAATATTTAAGTGGAAAATTTCTGAGAGACGTCATATAGACGTTCGGTAAATAGTTTCTAAATGCGATATTTTTTAAAGTTTATTTTAATTTATTTATTTATTTATTTGATTTAGCGAGTTTTCACAATCTTTGTAAAAAAATGTAGCGTTTTTCTGAGAGTTTAATTTTCGGCAATCTAGCGGGTTTTGAAAAACGTCGCTTGGATACACTGATTAGAAGGGGGAGTTTTAGACCTTTTATCGGGTATTATAATCGGTTCATACTCTCCATTTTAAACGGTTATCCGAAGAGGCCAGTGTGAGCGTTTAACCAGCATCTTGTGTAATTTTAAAGGTTGATGAAAGGGACAAAAACGAAACTAAAAACATGTGCAATTATATCTCTATCACGGCGAGAAATGTGACACAAGGATCAGGAAAGTGGGATTGAGGAATGTCATTCTTGCCTGCAAAAACATGCCTGGACAGACCCGTCGGCATTCCGCGATATCAGGTGATTAGCAATAAACTAATCCCTTCTGAAAGAGAGAAAGCAAAGCCTGTGATGATGGACCTCATAGAACTGCACATGACCAGCATCATATCGCAATCAAAAGACAAATGGCCATTTCAGAAATGTCATAAATTCTGTTGATTTTGGTGACGGGAGCAAAACTTTATAGAAAAATAAAATAAGAAAAGAAAATTATATCGTCATCTATGAAGTAAACGAACTTTTTATGCATACTTGTCCACTAAATACGTTTAATGATTATAACATTGTCATTTTAGATATCATATGCAGCTTCGTGAAAAGAAGTTATACCATATTTTAAAACTCGAAAACTCATGAGATTGACATATACAGTCATTAAAATGGGGTATTATGCAGAGAATATCCCATTTTTTTTGTCGATGTTGAGTCGGCATATTTCAGCAGTTTTAATAAACCATATACTGATGGTTTACGTAAGCTGCCGAATTATGCCGACTGAGCATCCACAAAAAATCGGGACATTCTCTGCATAAGCACTAACCCCTTGGCGTTGAAGATTTTTCTGCCAATCCGTTCAAACGAAAGGATTTTTAAAAATTATGTAATATTTTTAGACCTGGGCCCCCAAATCAACAGACATTAAACCAGAACTGTAATAATTTTTCCCCTGTTAATTGCGGTGTAATGCTGGTCCTTTGCAATTCTAGGAGGTCGAACCTCCCAAGTTTTACCTTCTTTTGACAAAAAGTTTATTACTAATCGCTTTAAGCACTTCTGAAGGGGGATTCCGACAAGTTTATCCAGGTATCTTTTGCAGAGTTAAAGTGCTCCTCCACCGAGGCGGTGGCTTCTCAGTCCCGCTGTCTTACGGGATGACAGTAGTAAGTACTGGCTGCATTTGCCGGAAAGGATTAAAGCAAACCGATTTTGTGAAATATGTATTGAATTTCGTCATAAATTAACCAAAAAGGGGTGATGTGCCGTAATATTATTGTTGCAAAATTTTGCGCATATATAACATACAATTTGCGCAATTCTGTTATAATCATAAATACGAACTAATCCGATGCCTAAAATAAGCGCATCAATCTGGGTACGCCACCAGACTTATTGTCCTGGAATCCGATCAGAGGAAGAGATCACCAAAAATTCATACTATAACAGATTTTACTGGTCCATTGTTGAGAGAAAGTTAATGTTCTTGGCTACTTTACTAACTCAACGTTTGACAGGTATAGAGCACTTTAATAAAATATCTGACTATTTATGTATCTCATATTGAGATCAAGTATTAACCCTAGGAATGCCCCTCTTAATTTCTGAGAACTTCCACTGATGTATATAGGCAGAGGAATTCACCAGCATACAAATGCAAACGGCACTTCTACACTATTGGTACGAAATTTCGGAAATCGTAAAACTGAATTTCACATGAAAGTAATAGTATTAACGTATTCCTCGTATTTTTCGGATGATTACATCCCAAAATTACGAAAATCGATCAGGTAGAAAATTATTTATTAAAGAAAATAAAAACAGAATTTGATGAAAACGATCGTGAGACACAGAAGAGTTCAAACGAGAGGTAATTTTCCGTTTTAATTCAAACAAGATGGCGGCAATTTTTCACCCGCTAACACGATTAAAGTTGTTTTGTTTAATAATTCAGTAATATTCAGGTAGTTTCGACTGCATAATTTGGATGATAGCATTGTAACTTATAAGAATTGACAAAAAATCAGCTTCAACCATTGTTTTTTATTTAAAACTCCATATATCGACTAAAAATCTCGTCCCAATTCTGTAGAAGCGCCCTGCAAACGCTTTTGCATTTACATACATGTACAATTGCATACCGATATAATAAGAATGTACATATACATACACGCATAAACACACACACGCGCTCGTGTATACATATATATATATATATATATATATATATATATATATATATATATAATATTCCAAATTTTATTATGTTCATATAATTGATAATTCGGTAATTGTTCATATACCAATAAATTTTAAGTCAATGTAAGGTGACTTCATTTTTAAGCTTCAAAATTACTAGTTTTTGCAATCAAGCATTCGTGTATTGTCTTCACAAAATCAATAAAACAAAAATCGGATTGATAGCAGCAAGTAGTGTATTTTCATTGTTCGTTTAAATCGTTTACGACCATTCGGACACTTTAAAACCTTATATCGTTTGAAAATATTCACAAGAACGGCCTCTCCTCAGACGTTGAGAAAGACACTCTTTAATGAACAATATGAAACCCATTTTCCTTTTAAGGAAAACTATATGATAAAAAAAATTACCTACATTTCTTCCTTCAGAGATTTTTCCGTTTTTCCGTTTGTTATGGATATTTTTTTGGATCGCTATTTTTAAATATTTCAATAGATTATTCATTTACCCTTCCAATCAGTTTCCTGCGTTGTCTTAATTTATGTTTTTCTTAGTTGTTTTAAATTTAAAATAATTGTTTAAATATTTTACTAATCTTCCGGACCTGTCGGTGGGGCATAAGAATACGCCGACTGCCCCCTGCAGAGGGTAAAAGTTCCTCAATGGGGGTCCTGGATATGACCTTAAACTATATCCAGTGGTGAGGCCCCAGCTTGTGGGCTTTGGGGAGTGTGGAGCAACCCTTTAATTACCATTGCTCCCAGGTCCACTCTGACCCAGAGTGGTAGTACCTGTTAGGGTCCCAACTATGGGTTGAATAGAAGCCGACGTGAAAACAACAAATATATTCTATTAAAAAAAATTTTTCTTCAAAATCTTTGGATTCGGCATTAAATAACCCGAAAATGGTTGATATGCCGTAAAACAAGAACAACCAACCAACCAACTAATCTTCCCAACTCCGGACCTGATAGCCTACGTTTCTACTGTATTGTTTTTATTCTATGTTAGTTTCATATCCAACGTTTATGTTGGCGATTTTCAATTATATCGACATACTTATTTGTGTAATTTCAAAAATGGGTTTTGATTCAAATTTATTGTAGAAGGAAAAAAAAAGGTTAGTGTTACTTTTTGTTCAATGCGAGGTGAGTATGCATTTAAAAATTTTGTTTTGTTTTTGTTGTTTTGTAATGTTTAAACCAACATTTATCTGAGTAATTTCGTAGAGACCGCAGATGTCATTTTTTGAAACTGCGACTCCAATTTTGACCCCCCTTAACATTTATTATTTTGGTCTCAAATCAAAATAAAACGTTTTACCCATGTCCAAGTTACGTACTCCTCCTGCTACCACTAAACACCGCTGAAAACGCGTCCACAAGGAACAGTAGGATTAAACACCGGTTTGGAATCGTAAAGGGTTATTAAAGCCATTTTTTTCCTTTTTTTATTTTCGCTTCTCTTCCATTAAAAAAAAGTCCGATTAACATTATATTTTTGCATTTTTTTCTTGTTTTCTTTAGCGTAGAATGCAAACTGCGTGACTACTCGGATTTTACTTCTCTAGAAGTGTAAGCCATTTTGAGTTTCAGAACAGTTTAAGATGGTTCGCTGTTACACACAAGTCCTGGGAGGTGACTTGTTTGTAGTAGACAGTTCCACAGAACAAAATATTCTTACCGTGTCGAAACCCGGGAAAAGAACATGTGAAATTGCCACAGAAAAGGTTTAATATTTATGAAGCAATTCTGGTTTCTGATTGGTTGGTAGCAGAACGTGGTTAATTTGATTCGTCAGTTCTTAGCAGCACCGTTTATAAATAGAATCGTCCGACTGTGTGGGATCATACCCCATTAGTGTTCCATGCTGATGGGATGGCTCCTAGCGGCCTCGGCTGCAGGGAGACAGGGTAGTACCAGTCAAGGATTCGTCACTTGACACTCAGCCCAACAGGTGAGGGGCCGGGAACCGGCCCAGCACCTGTTGGACTGAGGTACACCGCCTGGGTAATACCTAGGAGGTCCACCCTCCCAGGCCTTGCCACCGGGCTTTCCGGTGGGGCAAGTTTATTGCTTGAGGCGCCCCGACCGGGGAATGCCGATGGGGTTACTCAGGCAATTTTTAAAATTGCAGGAGTGCCCCTCCTTTAGGGGAGCCTGCGGGTATCCCACTTTCCAGGCCTTGTGCCAAATATTGCCGATGTGGGCGGCAATTAAATATATACCCCATTAGTGTTCCATGCTGATGGGATGGCTCCTAGCGGCCTCGGCTGCAGGGAGACAGGGTAGTACTAATCAAGGATTCGTTACTTGACTATCAGCCCTACAGGTGAGGGGTTGGGAACCGGTCCAGCACCTGTTGGACTGAGGTACACCGCCTGGGTAATACCTAGGAGGTCCACACTCCCAGACCTTGCCACCGGGCTTTCCGATGGGGCAAGTTTATTGCTTGCTGCCTGAGGCGCCCCGACCGGGGAATGCCGACGGGGTTACTCAGGCAATTTTTAAAATTGCAGGAGTGCCCCTTCTTTAGGGGAGCCTGCGGGGTTCCCACTTTCCGGCATTGTGCCACATTTTGCTGATGTGGGCAGCAAATAAATATCTACCCCATTAGAATTCCAAAATATTGCAACAACTTCCGATTTTGACAACTCTAACCGCGGAATCTGACTATGAGCTTTATTTATTAGTACTTCCCACTAAAAACTTATCAAATAAACAAACACTTTCTTAGTTACCATTTATTATTCGAACGCAACGATACCGTGATATTACTTGCATTTTACTTAATTTTTTTTTTACTTATATAAAACATAGAACAGGGATAATCAATCAGACCGGCTTACCCAGGTAATCACGGTACAAATATACATAAAATGTGTATATGAAATATATTAATATATACACATGTATATATAATTTGTATTAATATAACTTTTTCATCTACTTCAGTTTGTGTCTTTCTGTTACCTCTGCATTGTACTGCCGTCTACATATTACATTTAAATATATATATATATATATATATATATATGAAAAATGAAAAAAAATGAATTAAAAATTATCAAAATTTATATATAAAATATTATATAAATCTAACATAGTACATGTATACACACACTCACACACATATATGGGTGCATGTATATATGCACACATGTACATATACATGTAATTATACAAAAAATTATATAAAATACATAAAAAATCAAAAATGAACAAAACATTAAAAATGTACAATGTAATTCTTAAATAAAATTATATATATATATATATATACATTTTATCTTTCTATTTCTGTTTCTCTCTCTCTCTCTCACACACACACACACACACACACACACACACACACACACATATATATATATATATATGCACACATGCATATCTATGCATCTATACAAGTATTATGTCAGACATAGAGATAGGTGGATGGGTAGATAAATACATATATATATATATATACACACACATATATATATATAAAGATAGATTTGCATACACATACACACGCACACGTACACACACACACACACACACACATATATATATATATATTGAGAGAGAGAAAGAGAGAGAGATTATTATAAAGATTAATAATTGCAAATTATAAATTGTTTTCAAAAGGATGAACAAACAAAATCAATATATATATATATACATATATATATATATATATATATATACATATATATATATATATATATATATATATATATATATAGATTAATAGATAGATAGATAGATGGACGGCTGAAAAAAATCTTAACAAAATGTAAATAATATTTAAAGTGAAAACCAATTCTAAAAGAAATGAATGGACAATTTCGATGGAAGTTATATGAATAGAACCTCCGAAGGGAATAAACAAACGCCATGCAATGAATGACCTGCCGTCATTCATACGAATAATAAGTCAAGGGAAATGTGGTCGAGTTAATCTAAAGAGTGTTTCCTTCTGGCAGCCAACAGAAAGTAGTCCTACTCACAAAGGCGAGATTTATTCCGATTTTTTTTTTCAGTTTCCATTTCTTCCTACGCCTCAAATGAACCCATTATAAATAGCTTACGCTGAGTGCGGCCAGTTATTCAGAATTCCGTTGAGAAAGACCATGGGGCCAAATCCATGAATTTAAATTTCATGAACGTAAATGCACTCTTTAACCCTCTTTCAAAAAAAAAAAAAGCAAGTATAGTAATTACTGGTATTATTATGCTGGTATTTCCAGCAAAACCTGCATTACTAGATTTTTATGTTTTTATATATATATATGTATATATATATATATATATATATATATATATATATATATATATATATATGTGTGTGTGTGTGTGTGTGTGTGTGTGTATGCGTGTGGATTTTACCCACACAAACATATATAATACATACATATTTATACGTGTGTGTATATATAGGCGTATACGCACACAAACACACATATATACACACATATTTATACGTGTGTATATATATGCATGTATATATTTATATATATATATATATATATATATATATTAAACTTCGAGACCTGTAACCTCGCTCCACGCCAAAGTATGTGTACTCCAAAATCGAAAATGGTCTGGAACTATTAAAAAAATTTTGAATTTTCAATTTTTCTTGCCTGATGAGATCTATTATGATCGAAACGTTCTGCACATTGTAGCAAGATATGACTGTATTTAAATAAATAAATAAATAAATAAATAAATAATAATAATAATAATAATAATAATATATAATATGTACACACACATATATACATATACATACATATATTTTATATATATATATATATATATATATATATATATATATATATATATATATATATATATATATATATTAGTCTGGGAGCCCGGCGTTGCCCGTGTGTTTGGAGTTGTATGTTGAGCCACAAAAAAAAAAGCGGTCAATGTTTTTAAATTTGACCCTTATTATGGCCCCCTTTATATTTATCATTTTGTGCTCAAATCAAGTAATAGATCCATGTCCAAAGAACCTTTCAAATGTCTAGACCCAAAATTGGCGGAGGAGTTTTGTAGAGTCTTCAAAGGTCAAATTGTTGAACTTTGACCCCTTAACAGCCAAATTCTGGCCGAAAACCGATTACAAAGATTTTCCCAAATCTCAGTACCTTGTAGATCAAAGTTGGTGTCTGTAGACTGAAAATTGACAGAGATATTGTGCAGGAAAATGTACACAGACAGACAGACACTTTTACTTTTATAGATACTAGCAAGTGACATAGGTTAAATATAGATACTAGGAAGTGACATAGGTTTAAATTAAGGCTAGACAATCAAAAAGAGGGAATGACTTTCGAAAATATCGGCGAAAAAAGCGACCCCTTCCTGTAAAAAAGTGCCCAGTTGAGGGTATAGAAATGAATGTTTTTAGCCAATTTTTCGGTATTTGTCGTGTGAAGGGACGAGCTTCAAAACGATACTAATCTTGTGAAAATCTGTCGCCTTTGTCGAAAGTTTTAGGCACACATGCAAACATACATACATACATACATGTATATATTGGTAGCTCAAATTTTCGACCCAAACCAATTTAAAAGCTTGCCCTATCTCTGAATCCCCTTTATGTAAGGTTTCAAATGTTTAGACCAGAAATTGTCTGAGTAATTTGGTAGAGACCGCAGCGGTAGCAGTATCAGAATTTTTGTAGGAATTTTTGACACCCCTAACACGAAACTGCGAATACAATATAAAAATCTCGTAATTTCTCTGTTAAAAGTGGGTTATTTATTTTCTTTATGGATTATACTTCCAAAATAAACTATTACAGTTGTTTTAAAAGTAATAAAAATATTTTTATTTTTTTTTTAAAACAGTAATGAATTTTCCGAACTCAATATTTTTCAATTTTTAAACTCAATATTTTTAAATTTTTAAATTTTAAAAATCTATCAAAATTTTTCTATTGATTCTATTTTTACGATATTTTCAGGGTCAATGTGAAATTTTATGTTCTTTCCAATAAACCGAATATAATATTTTAGACAAACGTTTTTTTTAAATTCACGCCCCCCCATTTTCACGCCCCCCCATTTTCACGCCCCCCCCATTTTGAAATGTCTATTAAAAAGTAAATAATTAATTTATGTTTAATAGGTTTATATATCACAAATTGAAGAGAAAAGGTCAATAAATAATATATTCAAATTTAAAACAAAAAAAAAAATCAGTTTTTTAGAAATTTACCTGTAAAGTCCGAAGTTTAAAACCTTATTTTATAAGAACACATTTTTTCTTTTTGTCTTTTTTTTTTTTTTAATGAAACCTTGGTCCTTGCTCCTTTAATTGAAAAAAAAATTAGGGCTTGAATTACATTTTTCGAGGAGTTATAAGCTTAGAAAGATAGGGGGTCGAATAATTTACGCCTCTCATTTTGAAATGTCTATTAAAAAGTAAATAATTAATTTATGTTTAATAGGTTTATATATCACAAATTGAAGAGAAAAGGTCAATACATAATATATTCAAATTTAAAACAAAAAAAAAAATCAGTTTTTTAGAAATTTACCTGTAAAGTCCGAAGTTTAAAACCTTTTTAAAAAAAAAAAAACACATTGTTTTGTTTTGTTTTTTTTTTAAATAAAACCTTGGTCCTTACTCCTTTAATTGAAAAAAAAAATTAGGGCTTGAATTACATTTTTCGAGGAGTTATAAGCTTGGAAAGATGGGGTGGAATTATTCACTATTTTCACGAAATTTCTGACACTGCTACCGCAGCGGTCAATTTGTTTTTAAATTTGCCCGCTATTATGACGTCTTAACATTCATTGTTTTGGGTTCAAATGAAGTTATTAAGTTAGATCCATGTCCAAGCAATCTATATCCAAAATTTCAAGTGTTTAGACCCAAAGATGGTGGAGGTATTTGTTAGAGTTCTCAAAGGTCAAATCGTTGAACTTTGACCCCTTAACGGCCAAATATATGTCCGAAAACAGATTATAAAGATTCCCCAAATCTCAGTACCCTGTATATCAAATTTCGCGTCTGTAGACTGAAAATTGACATATATTGTGTAGGGAAATGTATACAGACAGACACACACACAGACACACAGACAGACACTTTCACTTTTATATATATATATATATATATATTATTTTTATTTAGATAGACAAGTATTACATAATTACTACACTAAACATGCTAATGTTTCGGAGCAAATGTGTATATTAAAAAAAACTGTTCCTCATCAAACGAGATAAATAAAACTCAATTATAAAAATAAAGATAAAGTTTATTTCTCTCGTCTGATGAGGAACACTTGTTTTTTAATAAACCAATTTGCTTCGAAACATTTGCCTGTTTAGTGTACCTAGTATGTAATACTTGTCTATATATATATATATTTATATATATAGTCATCCACATACAGTACTGTTTCGCTGTTTCACAGCTCATCAGTGCGGCTAGACAGGCAACTACCTCAAGCTAGGATTGAAACCCGACCGTTTGTGCGGCAGTCAAGGCTCCTAACCATTACGCTATTGGCGGCTGCTTGAACGAGTAGTGAGTTTAACGATGTTTTGATATCGTCCGAAATACCTCCGCTCGATTTGTTTACACAAAGAGCGTCGCATATATGCTAATGGTAATTCGTTTTTCACTTCTCAAAACAGCCAAATATATATATATATATATATATATATATATATATATATATATATATATATATATATTTGGCTGTTTTTTCTTGAGCACTCTTAATAACCTCGTCTAATACATGGGTTTTATCTCATGAATACCTTTTTCCTTGAATATATATATATATATATATATATATAATGCGCACACACAAATACATTTTTCAAGATACTGCGTCAATAGGGATAAATACACAAATATTTACTCATTTGCGAAACTGTTTTAATTTTATTGGTCACGATATTGTGTACAATTGTTTCACCCCACTGTGTTGGAATATCAGAATATAACTGTTTATCAAATTATAACTTGCACAAGATTGCGCTCCATCAGCGCGTTAAAAAAAATTAAATTAAAAGTTATTGAAAAACTTTTTTTCCCCGACTGTATTCTATTTATGGACCGAAAAAAAAAATGAAATAACTTTTGAAATATTGTTTGGGTTTTTTTTCCTAACGCGCTTATGAAAACCAAGCTTGTACTCTTATAAACTTGTAGTACAATCGTGTCCTAGGCATAAAAAAATCACCAAACAACCCGACAAGCTTTGTTCACTGTAAGCTCCTTTGATGCTGGAAAACGTATTTTGATAATTTCTTCCCTCGATCTGCTAGACTTTGGGAGTTTGTGCCAGTTCTAATGCTTTTCTGACTGTATTAATATGCGGATGCTTATATGTACTACTAGCCTCGAACCCGTACCGCGAAGGAGGAAAAGAACGTGGAAAAAAACGTGACATCTTTGCTGTTACATCCATCGCCAACTCGGAAGTGACGTAAGTTTAAATTTAGACAAGACAATCGAAAAGAGGCGGTGACTTTCGAAAACATCGGCGAAAAAACGACCCCTGCTTGTAGAAAAATGCCCAGTTTAGAGTGAAGAAATTAATGTTTTTGGCCATTTCTTCGATATTTATCGTCCAAAGGCTCGAGCTTCAAAATGATACCGATCTTGTGAAAACCCGTCGCCTATGTCGAATACATATATACATACACATATTTAAACAGACAGGTGAGATTTATATTATAGATGTAATTACTTCTCGATTTAAACTATCTTCTTATAGGGTGCCTTTAAGTGTGATCCCTCATCCGAAGTAGCCTACTCCGTCTCAATAGCAGTGAGTATACGTCGGTGTAGAGATTTTTTTTCTGTTTGTTTTAAAAAACTACAATTTAAAATTTGCATCATGAAGAAATGTTAAAATCTGTGTTATTGCCGGTACCTCACATGCGTTTCTCTTATTTGTACTAATATAATCGAACCCTTGATAGAGCAAACCCAACAGTAATAATTAAAGGAAAACTTGATTAGAATGTTTATTTATATAGAAGGATGCCGAGCAATTTCAGCCGGCCTTGCTGGTTGATGACTCAAGTCAAAGCAAAACAGATGCATCATTCTACCGAGCTGATTTAGAAACGATAATAACATTCAGATAATAATATTTCACTAACGAGACCCTTTTTTTGCAATGAATCGTATTAGATTGTTGTTTGAGGTTCATTGAAAGCTAAGATGACCTTTGGGGTCAAGGACCGAAACTGGTTCGGCGTGAGAAACTTGTCGTCAGAAGATTGCACGATTGTGTATTGTGAGCAGTTTCCAATCGATGAAAACGGGACTTTTCGTAATGATTATTGATTAGTGGGGGGTAAACACCTTGATTTGCCAGACCCACCCCGTTATCCGGGTACAAAAGTCCCGGGACGAGTAAATTTTGCTAGGTTTTGTACAAGCTCCCAGCTGCCCAAATTTCTTCTTCTATGCCAACTGATCATCCCTTTCTCACTGACTACCAGGCTGACAGGAACACTAAAAGAAAAAAGAAAAAAATCGTCTGCTGCAGACAAATCTTTCTCTTTTTTAAACTGACTGTTACATTCAGCTGTAAATAATTGGCCTGTTGAAAAATGTATTCGGAATTTAATTCCTCTGTATAATATAGAACATTGAGTTTAGAAGTTTTATTTGATAATATATTTTTTGTATAAACGAACTAACGACTGGAGTATTACTTATTGTCTATCGGATTTATAACTTAGCTATCAGACTGAACAGTCCACTTGAATGATTTTCTTTCAGGAGACAGCAATCGGAAGCGCAGCTACCCCAGCGCCTGGAACAAGCTGTGACACGCGGATCTAAAAGAAACACAGCGTGAGGCGCGTGCCACATCTGTTTCCCTGAATAATTTGCATTGTTTTCCTTTTTTTTTTCTCTTTTTTCCTACTTTGCGAACTACTTGTGAAAAGGGAATAACTAGAATCGCACATTAAACCCTCTCATCATATAGACGATCAAAACGAAGCTGCTAAACGTTCTTGGGTGTTCGGAAATCGGAACCACGTAGAATTGCACTTGCGTACCAGTGAACACTCCTTGGAGTCTGCGGCAGGTTACACTAACTAGTAATCGTTTATCAAGACCTTAATGTTACTCGAGAATAAACGTTACTTAGTTCATTAGACGAACGCGGACATGAACTCCTTGAAGATTTGTAACTGATAAAAATTTGATTATTTTAAATGATATATCGGCGTGAATTTGTTTACATTAGTCTTGAAATGGGCATGATCTAGTCAAGTTTATATTCCACAGACGGTTAGTTTTTTGGGAAAAAATTATGGAAGATTTCTTTAGTTTTAGTTATACAAATGATAAAGAAATTAATTTGTAGTGGTTGTAGCTAGACGAGTTTTGCCGTAAATATTTTGCAGGATGAAGGCGATGGGAGTTAACTTGAGCACCCACTATAATTTTTTTTTTATTACATTTTCACCCCAAACAAGGCACATTGCCACTTTGGTGTAGGGGGCTACTATCAGGGGCAACAACTACTGGGGCACTATGTTGGGATTTGAGCAGCAAAATGTCGGTTTACGTTACACTTGGACTTCTGCATGTCAGTACAGTTGGAGAAGCAGGGACCTGGAATGGAATTCCAGAGTCTAGCGGTTCTGGGGAAGAAACTACTGGAGTAGAAGGATCTTTTACATCTAGGGATCTCTACTGTGTGGGGGTGGGATTTAACTGCCTGTCGGGTTCGTCGAGGGTGTCTACGTCGTGGGGGCACAAGTGTCTGCAGTTCGCCAGAGCATTCACCATAAAAATGCTTGTAGAGCAGGCAGAGGGATGCAACATTTCGTCGATGGGACAGAGGCTGAAGCTTAGATGCCAGTTCAGGGCCTATCAAATTGGCGACTCTCTTTTGAACCGTGTCTAGGAGCGAGAGACTAGTAGCAGATGCACCAGCCCAAATGTGACAACAATGCTCCATACATGGGCAAATGATGGCCTTATAGAGGTACAGAATACTTTCTGGTGTTAGTAGTTTTTTAGCACGGTAGAGAGAGTCTACCTTCTTCGCAGCGGCCCTGGCAATGCTTTCAATGTAATTGTTCCAACTAATGTTTCCTGTGAACGTTAGGCCAAGCAGTTTGAAAGATATACTCTCAGATAAAGAGTCACTAGCCATTGCTATTGGTGGCAGAGAAGGTTTCTTGTAATTATCGAAGGAAACAAGTTTAGTCTTGGCAGCATTGAATGTGACCATCCATTTTTGTCCCCATTCCACTACAGATCGGAGGTAATCCTCTAGTGTTTCTGCCATTTCATTAGATATGTATTCATTTGTTTTCCTGTCATGCCTGTTATAGAGTGTGGCGCTATCAGTATATATACCCATCTCAGAGGCAGTTTTGTCGGAGAGGTCATTAATAAATATTACGAACAATAGAGGTCCAAGGATAGACCCCTGAGGCACTCCCGCATTTATATCATATTGTTTAGATGTACGTCTAAGAAGGATTTAAATATTCTACCAGTGGTACCGTATGATCTTATTTTCCTGAGGAGACCCTCATGCCACACTCTGTCAAAAGCCTTAGATATATCTAGAGCTACCGCTCTGCCCTCCTTCGCTTTGTCCAGTGAATGGTATATACGTTCAGAGATTACAGTGAGGATGTCTGCTGTGGAACGGGCTTGTCTAAATCCATATTGTTTGTTAGTCAGAAGTTTAGCATCTGTAAGGTGACGGACTAGAGCATGGTTAATTATGGTCTCTAATATTTTGGGGAAAAGTGGGAGGAGGCTAATGGGGCGATAATTTGATGGGTCATTCTTTCGCCAGAATTCTTTAATACTGGTTCCACAGAAGCAGTTTTCCAACAGCTCGGAAAGCAAGATTTATTAAAGCATTTGTCGTAGGGTTTGGAGAGAACTGGAGTTACTTCGGCTGAGCACTTTTTTAATAGCACAGCTGATGAGATCGGGTCCATATGCTTTTGAAGTGTCAAGGTTTTTTATGATCGCATGCACCTGAACAGGAGTGATTTTTAGATCATCTAGTGTGGCGTCTGTCCGCAAAGGAAATTCAGGCAGGGGGTTGATGGAAGGGTCCAGTGTGAAGTTTGAGGCAAACCGGCTGGCAAGCATATTAGCCTTGTCGGTTGCTGAGCAAACAACCTCGTGATTGTTGGTTAATGGGGAAATTGTTGATTGCCCATTATTTACTACACTGTTGTAGATTTTTCAGAAGTCACGATTTCCTAATTTTTGTGCTTCGATGCGTTTTTAGTGGTTTCAGTAAATTCTCTCTTAGCTGTCGCTATTTCTTTCTTAACGTTACTTCTAGCTTCTATATACTTCTGTCTGTTTGAACTGGACTTATGTTGGTTAAATCTGCGGTATGCATGCTGCCTTTGAGCAATGGCAGTTGTGCAAATAGAAGTAAACCATTGGGGAGAGTGGGGCTTGCTATTAAATAAATATAACTAACAATACAATAATTACATAATTTTGGACCAATGGGGACACCATAAATTTTTTAATTTATGGTATTTTTATTTTTAATAATATGATAGTATTTTTTACTCTTTAGCTTTGTTTATTTTTATAAAGCAAGTCGCCGTTTATCTAGTACCGTATCCCATTCGAGGATAATGTTTAATGTGTGCCAGATGTTCGGTGAAGTACCTCTGCGATGATAGGTAGTGGTGGGAATTTGAAAAAGAAAAAATATTCAAGAGGTTAACTCAAACAGAATTTGTTTAAATTAGACTTGTAAGCAACTGTGTTGTGGTTAAATAGGAAGCCGACCGACATATTCAGGAAAGAAACTTTGTTCATGGAATATTCGTGTAGTTTTCGGAACAGATAGGTAAATACTATAACATTTTTTTATATGTAATGGCTTGAATTAAAGTTTCAAATGCAAAATTCAAGTATCGTGGTTCAAGTGTGCTATTAATATATACATTCATGTTGAACGCTTCCCTGTCTCATCGAAGACCTACTGATTATTTTATATGTCTTATCTTACTGCTTGTGCGGAGATAATTGCTTGAATTTGAGTTTTAAAAGAGTTAAGTACCATGGTGCAACAGTATATTAAGTAGAAATATTTATTTTGAACGCGCCCCTTTCATATCAAAAATATAATATTGGTTCTACATGCCGGGCCTTTCGGTTTGTGTGCTAATAAAACTTCTTAAATGCACTTGTGATGTTAGGCTGTGTAAAGTGTTAACTTGGGACAAAATCGCGTGTTCCTTTGTTCATCGGATTATTTCGATAATCGATTATTGATACTTATTGAAGACATTTCGATAGATAATCTATCTAAGTCACTGCCAGGCACATAAAGTACATTCATTAGAAATTTCATAAAAATCGGTCCAGCAGTTTTCGAGTCTATAGGGAACAAAGTTATACACACAGCCACAAAGTTATGGCCCAGAAGTAGTGATTTATGTAAACTTTAATTTTTTAAATCGGTCACTCCTTCTAGGCCTCTCTCTTTCCCTTTCTCTCTCTCTCTCTCTCTCTCTCTCTCTCTATATATATATATATATATATATATATATATATATATATATATAAAAGCGAAAATGGATGTATATATTTGTGTATGTTTATGTGTCTGCAAAAAACTTTCGACAGACTGAACAAAAATTCACAAACTTGGTCTCATATGAAAGCCCGATCCTTCGCCCGACAAATATCGAAAAATTGTCGAAAAACGTTAATTTTTTCACCCTGAAATCAACACTTTTCTACAGGGGACGGGTCAGCAAAAACCATCATCTCATGACGAGATCGGTTCTACGCATGCGTAAGACGACGTCATAACCTGATTTAGTTTAAATATTTGAAGAACTGACGCAATTTCATGTACATCGTGTCAGCTCAGTTGTTTAGAGCGTTGGGTCATTATCTAAACGTTTTGGGTTCGTATCGTGGTGTGAGATGTTTTTCTTTCGATTTTTTAAATTTTAATATTGAAGCAGGGTTATTTAAGCCATTTTTCACGTAACGTTCGTTTTTCTGTTTTTTTTTACTTCGCTTATTCTTAGGTTTTCATTAACCCCACCCCACCCCCATCCGACCACACACACCTCCAAACACTCGGGTACCGCCGGGTACTACCCCGCTAGTGTATATATATATATATATATATATATATATATATATATATATATATATATATATATATATATATATATACACACACACATATATATATATATATATATATATATATATATTAGCATTTATGTAAATGCAGTCATATCTTGCTACGATGTGCACACTGTGTCAATTATATTTGATGTGATCAGGCAAGAAAGATTAAAATATGAAAATTAATTCCAGACCTTTTCAAATTTTGAGGGGAGAAATATTGCCAGGACTGGCAATAAGCAAACATTAAAGTTCTAATGGGTTTAAATTAATTACAAAAATTAATTTTCTGTTAAAAGAAGGAGTGGTTAAAAGAAGGAGGAAGGGTTTAAAGGGTAATTTAAGGGAAAGGTTAGAGAACGTGGTAAAGAAGGGGGGAGTAATATAATAATATAGAGAGGGTGTGAAAACAGTAGGGGAGGAAAATGGAAGAGGAGTGAAAAACAGACGGCGACAATAGTAAAAATTCAATTCAGGTCATTTAAAAGTGTTTCAACTATAGAAAAAAGTTAAACTAAATTGAGTCAACTAGTCTGTCGAAAAAAATATGACGTCTTTCGTTCAATTTTTTATTTATTTATTATTTATTTCTTCTTATTTTTATCTGTATCTATTACTTTGAAGTTAACGTTGAACATTTTCATATATGTATCGGATTGGATATTTATTCATTTAATTTATATTTTAAGAAGTGGGATTATTTAAGCTTATTTAATACTCGTTATTTTGGCTTTTATTTTGATTCCGTATATATATATATATATATATATATATATATATATATATATATATATATATATATATATATATATATATGTGTGTGTGTGCACGCATGCACATACGCATGTATACAGACACACCTGCACAGAAGCAGTCACATAATCAAATGTACATGTATATATTGTGTTTTAAATTTATATTAATTTGTATAAGTATTAATGTTTTCTTAATATTTAATATGTCTTAGGAAGTATGTAATTCAAATTATATTATTAGGACGCTTTAGTCGAAGATAAATAAAAATATATGTTAAGATAGATAGGTACAATGAAATTATTTAAATCAATATGCTAAGTACGAATAATTAGGCCTGCAGAAAGTGAATTATGGCAACCAAGATTAAAGCTAGGGTGTACATTTTATAGAGATTATCTAGTAATGTTTGGTAAGCTTGGTATAATAATGGAAACTTGGCGTTTTAGGCTTATTAAGTTGTTAGTGGCAGATTTAAACGAATGGTATACATAATTCATGGGTGTACTAGGTATATTGTTTATACATATGCATATATACACGTACCATACACATACGAACATACGTAGAAACAAAGACGCCATATCGATACTAGTACAATAGAAAATAAATAAATAAAATAAACATACATATACATAAATTATCATACACATACACACGCACACACACACACATATATATGTATGTATGTATGCATATTAAAACTAAAAAAATAATAAATAAAAAAGAACACACACACATGTAACTACACCTAGGTTTAAAATAGGTCAAAACACATGATATCTACGCTTCCCGCTAAGAAAAAGCACACAAAAAGAAAGAAGTGGACCCAATGTCAATGTGGCCTTTGTCCTGTAAGTGCCTACCCTTTGGCTGATTAGGAAGGGGGCGGTGGAAACTAGGAATCTGATTAGCTAACTAAAAACTCAGTAGAATGTGGGTATATAAAAACGCGAGACAACCACAACTCTTCGCATAAGCCTGACGAATCTTAGCGTGGGTGGAACGCAGGATATTCTGTGTAGCTTAATTGGCATATATATCTTTATAACTTACTATTATATTCATATATATAATACATAAATCAAGTCAAATACACAAGTATGCACACATACTTGTGTATCCCCACATAAAATCGAACATTATATATATACATATATATATATATATATATATATATATATATATATATATATATATATATATATATATTGAAAATAATTACGTATGTAAATGGATACGTTTTGGAAGCTAAAAACAACGCCGATTTCTGAGGTGGTGGTGTAATAATGCGTTGTTTTAGCTTCAAACGTATGTAATACGTATTTAATTTATTCAAACTCAAACCGCGCTTCTGTCAAGGAACACAAACGCTAACGTGAATTCCGCGTGACGAACGCACCGTTCCGACATTTGAAAAGACTACCGTAAAAACAACAAATGGACTTCTACTGATTCTATGCTCCAACAATAATATGGCAAAGGAAAGAAAAAAAGACATACTGATGATGCAGTGTATCTTCGAAATATATTTATAAATTTCAATATGAATTTAAAAAATATATTTGTTTATTTTGTAATAATGCGTTGTTTTGATTTCAAACGTATCTAATTCGTATTTATTTAATTCAAACTTAACCGGTGCTTCTATTAAGGGACACAAACCCTATTTATATATATATATATATATATATATATATATATATATATATATATATATATATATATATATATATATATATTATATCGTCTAAAGAAGCTTTGAATAAAAAAAAATGCAAAAATAAAGATAAAGAATGAAGTGTAGATTCCCGGAAGGAAAAAAAAATAATGTTAACCTATCGCAGACTAAGCACCTACATAACCCGATATCTAAAAAGTTTATAATAATATATATCATAATATAATTATTTATATATAATAAGTTGTTAAATAGAAATAGACTTAGTATTTGCATAAGTCGATTTCGCAAGAGTCTTCAATTTTAAAACAGAAATTAACTACATGAAGATGAAAACAGAAAACCTTAACTAAAATTTTGTAAATAGAAAACGGGGATCATCAGCTGCTTAGCATGTAGCTGTTTTGGAGATTTAAAAACATATATATATATATATATATATATATATATATATATATATATATATATAAATGACAAGAAGCTATATTCCAAAATCCATGATGTTGACCATCTTATGATTTATTCCTTTAATTCAGTTGACTATACAATTCTTGACAGTATTTGTTTCGTAGCGCAAAATCAATCACTTGATTATTAAATCAATCAAAATTATAAGATGGTCAGCATCATAAATTTTTAAATATAACTTTTTGTCATTTTTTCTCTATATTGCTTTGTAGCTTCTTAAATAAGGATTGATATAAGAAAATATATTTTTACAGATATATATATATATATATTCAATAGAGAATTTGTTCTGTAAATATAAATACACAAGCATTATCAATTAAGGATGGAATACTGCTGCCATATCTGGGCAGGAGCTGCTAAAAACAGCCTATCTAGCCTTGACAGAGTACAAAATAGACTTCGTGGCTTAGTGGGGGGGATGCCCTTTTCTCTACCCTGCAACCTCTCTTCCACAGAAGAGACGTTGCGAGCCTATCCTTGTTTTATCGTTATTTCCATGGTAGGTGCTCGTCTGAGCTCCAATCTCAGGTCCTCCCTCGCCAATCTTTCACGAAAAACACCCGTCAAGCTGAATCCACTGTGAAAAATTTCCCCCACTCTTTATCTGTGCCTAAATCAAAACGTAGATTCCATGAACAAAGCTTCTTTCTTAGAACTGCACGCCTGTGGAACTCTGTTCCGTCTGTCTGCTTCCCACATGACTACAACTTGGATGTCTTCAAGTCCAACGTTAACAAATTCCTAATGAACCGCCCCCTTAAGTAAACACTTCATCAAATCTCCACACTAACGTACTTTACTTGCAATAGTCCTTATCCCTGAGTTGCTTCTGGGCCTTGATAAGTGGTGACCACCGTGTAAAAAAAAATATGTATCGTATTTTACGACCAGGCAAGACCGAGTACCACCGCTAGTATTTAATAACTGAAAAAGTTTCTTATAGTTTTTGTAGCAAACGATTACGTCACCGAGGTGCAGACGTAGCCTGTCTAGTATAATCAGGTTAACATACCGGTTCTCGTTAGATTATCGAAGTTAAACATCGTTGAGTCTAGTCAGTTTCAGATGGGCGACGATTTGAGAATTCCAGGTGCTCTACGTAGAAGGATGTCGTATCTTCCTACAAAACCAACACCCCCCCAAAAAAAAGAAAAGAAAACAAGAATATGTCCATCTCTTCAAACCGACGTATACAAGCAACTAGCGAACATTTGTGAATTTGATATTCCCTTGAAACTTCCTCCTTTGTATGAAACCGGTTCAATCCGCCTAAGGCTAGTACTGCTTTGGTACCGTACAGTATGGTACACATTCATCTCTATAAAATGTTCCTTTCTAATTAATGCGTTCATCCATTTCCCAGGAGCTAAATATGCAAAACATATTCCTGGATTGAATTAACAATTTCCACCTAAGGTAATTAAGTTGTCTGAGAATAGTGCGGGGGTGCAGGTTGAGAGATCGACTGTTACTGAGCAGAAATATAATGTTTAAGATAAATGTACATATGAACTGGCAAATGTAATTGTATGATTGACGGGGTATAACCTCTACGGTCAGCAGAAGCGCTCTATCAGGAGTAGGTAGCTAATTGATTAGCTTAATCATCTGATATTTTTAAGGCTGGTTTTATTTGTTGGGACAGGTTTACTGAAGTAATATCGTCATGTAAGGTATGATCTAATAGAGGCATTAAGTCCTATTCTAACTCCCTTATTGGATAATTATCCGAAATGAACTTGTAGTTACGAAAAAATGGATATTTAAAAAAAAAAATAGAAGACGCATTGGGTGCGGTTGAAAGCCAAAATCACAACGAAGTATTAAGAAAATAACCAAATATTTTATTTGCTTGAAATTTATAATGTTTTTAAATATATTTCGGAGTTAAACTCCATCCTCAGTATGTTGTTCTTTTTTCTGTCTTCTTCTTCTTCTTCTTTTTCTTCTTCTTCTTCTTTCTTGCCATGTTGTAAAGTTGGAGAAGGAAAAGTAAGTTGGTAAAGATCCGTGTGGTGTCTCTCAGCGGGCGTATTTGGAAATGCCGGAACGTTCGTTGGGTACGCGAGATTAACGGCAAAGGTATGAGTTCCGTTATAGAAACGTTGGTTTAATTTGAAAAAAAAAAAAATAGAATACGCATCAGGTGCGCTTGAAAGCCAAATCACAACGGAATATTAAGAAAATAAATAAATGTTTTACTTGCTTGAAATTTACTTCTCTTTCTCCAATATGGCAAGAAAGAAGAAGAAAAAAGACAGAAAAAAGTACCGCATACTGAGGATTGAGTTGAATTCGAAATATACATATAAATTATAAATTATTAAACAAGTAAATTATTTGCTTATCATTTTAATATTGCGTTGTGATTTGGCTTTCTAATGCGTATTCTATTTTGTTCAAATTAAATCAACGCTTCTATAATGGAACTCACACCTTTGACCGATATTTCATAGTTAAATAAATTAAATATAGTTTAAGTCCAAATCTTCATCGCCATTCTTTATGGGTCTATCAATCAACTGAGAGAGCAACTAAAGATGGAGGATATAAAAAAATGAATGATGTTTTTTAAAATTAAATTTTTACCCCAAACAAGGCACATTGCCACTTTGATGTAGGGGCTACTATCAGGGACATAAGCTACAGGGATAATATGTGGGGAGTTGGGCAGCAAGATGTCGGTTCACGTTACACTTGAACTTCTGCATGTCAGTACAGTTGAGGAAGCAGGAACCCGGAAGGGAATTCCAAAGTCTAGCGGTTCTGGCGAATAAACTACTGGAATAGAAGGCTCTCTTACATCTAGTGATCTCAACTGTGAAGGGGTGGGATTTTGCTGCTTCAGGTTTGTCGGGGATATTTATGTCGAGGGGGCACAAGTGCTTGCAGTTCGTTAGAGCATTCACCATTAAAATACTTGTAGAACAGGAAGAGGGATGCAACATTTAATCGGTGGGACAGAGGCTGAAGCTTAGATGACAGTTCAGGTCCTATCAGGTTGGCGAATCTCTTTTGAACCTTGTCTAGGAGTGAGAGACTCGTAGCAGATGCACCAGCCCAAATATGACAACAACACTCCATACATGGGCGAATGGTGGCCTTATAGAGGTACAGGATACTTTCGGGCGTTAGTAGCTTTCTAGCACGGTAGAGAGAACCTACCTTCTTCTGGCAATGCTCTCAATGTAATATTTCCAACTCATGTTTCCTGTGAATGTTAGGCCGAGTTGTTTAAGTAAAAAACAAAGAGATATAAGGCGGACGATATAAGATGAGAGGCAATAAAGAGAATGATAGAAACGCAGAGAGGGAGAGAAACCATGAGATAAAGAGAGCAGATGTAAGATAGAAATGAGAAAGGGATAGCATTAGGAGAAGAAGGAAAATGTTGAAGGAGATAGTGTGATGTACAGATAAAAAAATAAAGAAAGGGCTAGGAGGACAAAGAAGAACTTGAAGGTAAAAGTGTTAAAAAAAAAGATAGCGAAAGAGATGTGGATGAGGAAAGAGAAAGATGGAGGGAAAAAGATAGTGTGAGATAGAGATAGAAGAAGAAAAAAGTAAAGAATGAGTGAAAGACAGAAAGGAAGCTAGACAGTGTTATAAAGATAAAAAAGAAAGAGATTCACAAGAGAAGAGGGAAAGGTAGAGGGAAAACATAAAAGGTGTGAGATAGACACATAAAAAGAAAAAAGGCAAGGAGGATAAAAAAGAAAAATAGCAGAAAAGAGTGCGAAATATACATCGAAAGAGAGAGAACGAGAGGAGAAGAGAAAAAGAAGGTAAGCAACGTAAGTAAACGGCATTAAAAATTAGTAACAAAATACAGTACAGTATATAATACACATGTATATAATCAAATACCATTATAAATAATACCGTAAGGCGGGACAAGTACCGTAACCAGGGACAGGAAAAACATCGTATTCAACATCGTAAATTGAAAAAAAAAAACATATCCTAGGGTTACCGTATCTCGGGATTCATAAAATAACCAACAATATACTGGGTGACCCAACAAGAACGGGCCCCAACTCTAATTAGGCTCCGTTTCTTAGTGTTTTTTTTCCGAATGAAATGAAACTTTGGTCATAACTAGTTTATTATATTCAAAACATCACATGAAAACACTAGGGTCTTTGGTCTTTTTTTCTCCGTTGACTGTAAAATGCTCAGAAACACAATTGAATATCCTCTGTTTTTATGCTAGGTAGATAGATTCCGACCCAGAAAAACAAAAATCTCCCCTTTTGTCAGAAACATCACTCATCGTCTATTCTTAGCTAGATTTTGACCTTGACATAGTATTTGTTTGGCTTCTTATAAAGAGTTGCTTCATAATTGACTGGAGTAAATAGTTTTAAAGCGAAACAAAAACGTTATTTCAAATAGTTCAATAATTTAATACTGACGTTTACAATTTTTTTAATACTCACAATTCACCCGATTAGCATTAAATACCACACCTTTCATTGTATAAGTCCGTAGATATCGAAATTCTTTTTATTATGCTGGTTGGGGGCAACAGGCTTTGCCCAGGCGTAAAATACGCTTAAATATGATATTTTAATTTGTCCAGATTTCGTATATATTATTATAGTCGTGATTTCGAAAGTATAAAAAGGTATTTAGGTGTCATGAACTAGAATCGAAACGGAGATTGTATCATTCAAAACTGGTGACATTCCCACCTATTTGGTTTGCTTGTTTTGTTTTACGGCATATCAACCCTTTTTGGGGCATTTAATGCCGGATCCAGTTATTTTGGACAGTTTTTTATGCTTCAAGTTCTTTATATCTTCAAGTATTTACTTGTAGAGTTTGGTTTGGTTGTTTTACAGGATATCAACCCTTTTTGTGTTATTTAATGCCGAATCCAGGTATTTTGGAAATAGTATCCATGTGGCGTCCAGTTATTTTGTAGATTTTTTATTATTTTTCAAGCTCTTTGTATCTTCAATCGCTAGTTGGTAGTGTTTGGTTCTGTTGTTTTATAGCGAATTTTATCGTTTTTTGTTCCCTGCCTTGCAGAACATTAATGAGTTTTGCATCGAGAGAGGAAAAAGGGTTACAGTATTAATGTTTGGTACATTTTACGTTAAGAAACCGGTCAGGAAGTGGGGGAGATAAAAAGAGAAAGAGGAGATGGGAAGAAGAAGAAGAAAAAGGGGGAAAAGATGGTTTGTTGTTTTTGTTTTTGGTTTTGCAGAACATAATTAAGTTTTGCAAAAGGAAGTAGAAAAACAAAACAAAAAACATCAATGTTAGATGAATTTTGGCACAGGAAGCCAATATCTTCAGGCAGCCTTATCTGGCAGCACCAGACACTATTATTTAATAAAAACAAAAATTCATTAAAAATGAACCAATTAATTTTGTTGCTATTGTAGTAGTAGTAGTAGTAGTAGTAGTAGTAGTGGTTGGTTGGTTTGTTGTTTTTGTTTTACGACATATCAACCCTTTTCAGGTTATTTAATGCCGAATCCAAAGATTTTGAAGAAAAATTTTAAATAGAATATATTTGTTGTTTTCTAGTCGGTTTCTATTTAACTCATAGTTGGGACCCTAACAAGTAGTACCACTCCGGGTCAGAGTGGACCTGGGAGCAATGGCAATTAAAGTGTGGCTCCACACTCCCCAAAGCCCGCAAGCTTGGGCCTCACCACTGGATATAGTTTAAGGTCATATCTAGGACCAGTAGTAGTAGTAAAATTATATTAGAATATTTCAAAGATATAAGATTACATTTCAAATATTATCATTGTTTATTTTTTGTAATTAAATTAAAACTAAGATTTTTTAAATATGTATTGATTTATACATATATTTTTCATGTAAAAATAATAAAGAAAATAGCGTGACACTCTCACTTCTATTTACTCTCATTGTTATCATAGACACCGGGGAAAATTAAATAAAATCCATTCACTGGTTTTAAATAATAATCATTCTCATTCCTATAATCTTTACATGCCGTTTTTTTTAAGTAGATTCATGGCTTATGGCATAATGCTATTAGAGGAAATGCCATTAGTTCAGTTCCAAATAGATTATCGTAAGTTTATTCATTTTTACAATAAAAATGTTGTGTTCTGTGCGATATACCTCAGGTAAATTTCACCTTAATGTTACTTCGATAATCATACATTCATGTACATAAGAATGGACGGATGTATTAGATAAAAGTCAGTTATTTAAAAAGTAATAATAATAATAATAATAATAATAATAATAATAATAATTTAATAAGCAATTTAGCTTTCGAAAACGTATATTGTTAGCCATGAGTTGTAAGCCATGTTTAGTTTCAGAAGAGTTCCTAGCAGCAGCGTTTATAAATAGAATCTCCCAACTCTGCGATGAGTTGTAAGCCCTGTTTAGTTTCAGAAGATGGTTAGTTATTCTATACAAGTCACGGAGAAGACAAATTCTCAGTGGACAGGTCTTCTGTACAGGTTCCGGACATTATAATTTTGCTGCCAAAGAGCAAAAGATCCTTTTCGTGTTGACACGAAAAAAAAATGTGCAAGGTTTCTAAAAAGGTTTAATTTTTATGGAGGAATTCTGGTTTCTAATTGGTTGATAGAAGAACCTCAATTAATTGGATTCGCCAGTTCCTAGCAGCAGCGTTTATAAATAGAATCTCCCAACTCTGAGGAACAATGCCCCCATTACTCGTGATGGTGATGAGTACACGTCAAGGATCCGTTCTTGGCACTCAGCCCAACAGGTGCGATGCGACCCAGTATCTGTCGGGCTGAGGTACACCGCCTAGGTATTACTTAGGAGGTCGACCCTTTCAGGCCTTGCCACCCGGCTTTCGGGTGGGGCAAGTTTATTGCTTGTTGCTTGAGGCGCCCCGACCGGGGAATGCCAACGGGGATACTCAGGCAATTTTTGTAATTGCAAGAGTGCCCCTCCTTTAGGGGAGCTTGCTTGAATCTCCACTTTCTGACCTTGTGTCACGTATTGGTGAGGTGAGCACCAATTTAATATCTAGCCCCATTACGAATCCAAAATATTCCAAGAGTAAATAAATAAAAACTTTTGGTCGAATATTTAATGGGAACATACATTTTTTAATATGTCGTTGCATTCGTAACATGCATTTTATTAAAAAATGTTTTCTTGAAAAATTTGATGACTTTCATGTTTTATAAAAATCAAAATCAGAGAAAGATAGAAAAGGAAAGGAAATGGAAGGAGAGACAGAGAAAAAATCAGGAAAGAGAGAGACGGGAAGACACAAGATTGAGAACATCTGGAGGAGATTTATATTGGATTATCATGAGGGAATAAACTTAAAACTTCTTTCAAAAGATTAGGAGAGAAAGAGAGAGATAGAGAGACTTTGTTCGTTTTCTGAGAACTTTTCGATTTATTTTGTGTAGAGTTTTGAACGGCACGTTTCTCTAACTCTCTTGCCAAAGTGTATGTTGTCTAAGGCATGCATCATGGTTCAAGTCTAGTTATCAGTAATAATAATTTCTTTCATTTTCTAAACTATTATCAGTTGAATTAAGGAATAGTCACTCTGTTGTTGACAAACAATTTCTGCGGGCCTGTCAGCTGACAGGTGGAAACTAAAAACATTCTTCTGTTTCTATTATAGTTTTTTTTTTTTTTTTTTTCAAATATGGTGTTTTAGTAATAAAAACGAGTATTTATTAACTACAAATTGAAAATGAGCCGAACCTACCAATATTTCTATTTTGAAAAATTAAAAAATAAACTATTTTGGATATTATGTTTCTAAGTTTTTGAGATGAGGATTGGTTAAATGTATGATTATTCATCGGACTACTGTTCTCACCTTGTGTGTGATTTTCACAACGTTTCGGTCGATATAACCTCCGACCTTCTTCAGGTGTATCTTGTCGAACTCGGGAATGTTTCTGTCGAACTCGGGAATTTGGGCGAAATTTCGAGCGGAACCCTTTATTTACTTCACGGGGGTTGCGTGCTCTCGTTCCGTCAGCCATGACTTGATAGAGGTCCTAAGTAATTCACAATGACCCGTGATGCAGTGGTTAGAGTACTGGGAAAAATCAATTGTAAAAATGACCTTCTCCTGAAGGTTGAAGGTTCGATCCTCAGTGTGGGCGACCGAAATATACATTTGCGAATAAAATTAGTTTTATACATGTATTTTCACTATAATAGTGGAAATAAAAATTTAAGGGATTCTTCGGAGTCTTTAACGTTTACAAGACAGACAATAGAAATCGTTTGTCAACAAAAGGGAGGGGACAATTTTTTTACTCTATTATATTAGCGCTACACAAAAAGTTATTTCATTGGCAGATAAACTTATTAGTAAATCGCTCCTCCACTTAAAGTTTCCAAAATATAAATAGTATTGCAAAGTTAATATGAATACCTAAACAATTTACTCTGTTTCTTCCAACCTCAACATAGTTTGAATAATTACACAGCGGAATACGTATTATTGTCTAATTTATGCAATTAGATTCGCAATATATAATTAAAGACGATATCATTTAGATAATTAATTTTAATATTTGCGATGTAATATATACACAAGATTTGGCCGTATTAGGTGTATTATAATAAATAAAAACTGAATCGTTTATTTTACGGGAGAAAAAACACACACAAGGCAATTTGGGATATAGAGTAATAATAATAATAATAATAATAATAATAATAATAATAATAATAATAATAATAATAATAATAAATATATATATATATATATATATATATATATATATATATATATATTGATTGATTGAGATTGTCGGACTGACTTCCTCATCTTGGTTGTTATAGTCACAACGTTTCGGCCGTTTTGCCCTCCGGCCTTCATCAGGCTGTGACTATAACAACCAAGATGAGGAAGTCAGTCCGACAATCAATGAAAACACCTCATCTCAAAAATACAGACAATTACTATATATATATATATATATATATATATATATATATATATATATATATATATATATATATATATATATATATATATATATATGATTAGGTTTTTCTGGAAACCAGCATCGTGCTCAATTAAAAGGAAAATCCGAAAAATAAGAGCGTATTTATATTTTGTATCTTGTGTACAGAAAGTTGTTAGATGAGACAAGTCATTGATACCGTCGGTTCCAACCCCGATAATTAGGATCCTTTTAGACAGTACCAAGTACATGCCTCATGTAACACCTTTCTGTACACAAGATACAATATATATATATATATATATATATATATATAATGCACAGAAATTGATACTTAATTTCACGCATTAGACCAGACTAAAAACAACATAAACAAAAATTTAGAGCAAGTAACCTGCAAAATAAATAAATATATAAATGAAAAACATAGGTCAATCGCCCATGTAAGAATAATGTTAACATAAATAGAACATAATGGAACGAAAGAGTTAATAATAATAATAATAATAATAATAATAATAATAATAATAATAATAATAATATTAAAAATAAATTAAATAGAAAAGAAAAAATCAATTAAATGAGAACCATGATCAAAACCCAACAACGAAAAAGGTAACGAAAAAGATGTAAGGGAAGTAACTATAGATCAAAAAATATATTCCATGAGAGTGACCTCCCCTATAAACAAGGAGCTTAACTAATCAATAGTAATTCGAAAATAAACAAAATGAATATTAGAATAAATACGCATAAATATAGTAATAAAAATTATAAAAACAAAGGACAGAATAAATAAAATGGGGGAAAAATAGAAACTAAGACTAAAACAACAAAAGAAAAACAAACGAAAATAAGGTTTAAAACAAGTATTTTGGTTCGAACGGTACCCAAGATGGCCGATCTGTAACAATGCAGGGATGGATTTTCTTTTCCCCAAACGAACACACCAGGCTTATTATGTACAAAAATAACTTTTTGCTCCTAACCTCGGATGAAAATAACGTCTGACGAGTTGATGAGAAAGAAAACTCCTATAAAAATATAAAATCATAGAATTTCTATCCCATTGACGAAACAGCTTGAACAGTTGAATCTCCTCCGGGTGGAAATGTCTGGAAGCGTGTTTAAAAACATTAGATTAAACCTTGTTCCAATAAGTGTGGATGTTCCAATAAGATCTTCACCACTATAAACAATTCATCTGTGTAGATTTCAGACGATTCAATTTTTAAGTTAAGCTCATACGTCAAAAGCAACGAGAGAATTTACACAAACAGACACACACACGCACACAGATGCATATCCACACACACATTCTCCCCTTCTTTATATATATATATATATACATATATATATATATATATATATATATATATATATATATATATAATGTGTGTGTGCTTGTGTGTGTGCGTGCTAGCAGAAAGACACGGCGTTGCTTTAGATTGCTTATATAGTCTTTATTACGCTGTGGGGTGATTTTGTTTGTATTTAACGCGAGGAAAGTCTTTGGCTTTTATTCCTCTCGTTGGAAATAACGAGAAAACAACGCCCATTTAAAACATGGTTTTCTTATCAGTTCAATTAAAAACCAACAAAAAATACCCCAAAAGTTGTCCCTCGGGAATCTCGTCTTGTAAATTACATTTGTGAGTGACATACCTTAATAATCTTATCTGGAACATTTAGTCATCCATCCGAGTCGCTCAAAGAAGTCAAAAAGTCTTAATATTTCTCTCTTGTTCTCTTTAAACATGCAATTGAAAGAAAAAAAAAAGCCTAAAACCATGATTTAAAATGGCATAAAAATATGTTCAGGGATTTTTTTTTAATAAACACCTGTTCGAATTATTCATTTTAGCATTCATTACGTAATTTTATTTACGAATACAAAATGACTTAGGAGTTTCATAATATTTGGATGGTTGAAAATATTATTTGTATTAGTTGGATTTTTCGGACGACTGTTTTCAATTTCAGTGTCATTTTCGCAACAATTGGGTTAATGTAATCTCAGGGCTTATTTAGTTGAATCTTGTCGAACTCAGGAATCTTTCAATCGAACTCGAGAATCTTTCGATCGAATTGAGTAATCTGCACTAATTTCTGAACAGAATCGTTCATTAAATTTAGGAGGATAGCATGTTCTCTTTTCGTCAGCCATGACTGTGTAACATTCCTTAGTAATTAAGAATTGTATTTTTAAATGTCGCTCACATTGAGGATTGCAACTAAGTGTAACTTACAGCTGAATTTTACCAAATACTTTATCCACAAGGCCACAGATCCTTTGTCAGTTGTAAGTTACACTTTTATAGAAGTTCAAGGTTCAATCGGATAATTGGCATTTCTATTTGATACATTGATTCCTATAAATAGTTCTCGTCGAGATGTTATAAGTAAAATAATTGACCTATCAAGCACAATTTAACGGTGTATATATACTTATAACGTGTATATATATATATATATATATATATATATATATAATTTGTTTTGCATAAGCATTTATATGTCGCTACACATTTATGAACATGTTTCGGTCAGTCATTTACAAGTAGGTAGAAGCCTCTTCAGGCGATATTCGTTATACAAAAGATTAGTCCATAATTACGGACTAAACTTTTGTATAACCAATATTGCCAGAGGAGGTCTTTAAATGCTTGAAACTGGCTGACCGAAACTTTCTCATTTTGAATTTAGAAATAAATTCTGTTTTTTTTAAAATTCCAAATGACGTAATGCAAACATATTATGAGGTATTTACAGCGTCTCTTCCAATTTTCAGATTTTAATTTAATAAGGGCAAAATAGTCACTGATTGATATGATAATAAAATGATTGATTTTATGCTGTCAAAAATGTAAATGTCAACTGACTTAAAGGAATAAATTATAAGATGGTCAACATCATGAACTTTGGAATATAGACTTTTGTCATTCATTCATTATATTGCTCTGTAATTACATTGAACTTCTTAAATAATGATTGGTATATATTATCAGGAAATAACGTACATTTCCGCACACACACACACACACACACACACACATATATATATATATATATATATATATATATATATATATATATATATATATATATAAAGTAACAGCGTTCGTATGTGTGTTTGTCTGTGTGTACAATTTCCATGTTCAAAGAAATATAAAGGCGATATGTGTGTACGCCTCTCCCGGTCAAGAAATATTACTCCCATGATAGGATACTTCTGTCTAGGGAGGCATCATATTTTATGCGTAATTTCTATATATAGCATTCTTAAAACCATATCTACATTGATTGAGTTACGGTCATTAGCATATCATATTAAATTAAATCTATTTAAATAATTAGCTCGGTGATATTACTTATTCGACATAATAATTTCAACTGTATTATTTAAAAATATAATTTAAAATTTAATTATTTAGTTTATTTTCATTTCAATTTATATTTGATTTAACTTATTTTATCTGATATCTGAAACAGTTTAATTTTCAAACCAGAAAACCAAAGGGGAATAACTGATTGTTTAATTCTTTATTATTTTTATTTTTAATTCAGAGATAATTTTTTTTTCATCATTCTTAATTTTTAAGTAACCTTTTTTATTTGTTATTGTTGGGTTATCTGTTTCTTTCACTGTATTTAGTAGTTTTATTTGGTCATGTAAACTATAAGTACGCCGATAAAATTCATAAGTTCGTTTTTGAAACACTTCTGCTCTAGGATACATCATTTTTCATTATTTTCAATGGCGATGGAAGGTGGAGTATGGGGTTAGTGAAAAATAATTGAAACTAATTTCCTCACTTACCTGTATTCCCACGAGGGCAAAGTTAGTCAGACACAGACTCAATTTTTCATATGAGCAAAATCCATCATCCCATGCATTATCTGCTCCTTTTTTTTGTTTATAAAATTTAATCGGTGTTGTCCATGATTTATTATAATAATTATACCATAGCAAGTGTGTTTAATTACCTCCGAAACAGATTTCTTTTGTGAATAATTTAATATCTTAAATTAAAAATGGTCACTTTTACGGCGTGACTCTGCGACGTTTAACCCATAGAAAAATTAAGATCTACTTTATGGAAGCCTAATACGTTTAAAAAGTCTTTATAAATAATATGAAAGAAGAAATTTTGAAAAAAAAAAGGAAAATTAACATTTTAGCGTGGGGATCGCTTTTCTATATAAATTTAACGTAAAATGAGCAACCACTTTTTTGGCCACAAAGCGTTCAACGAAGCACGTCATCTATAGCATATTTCAAGTTTGGCGATAGGGAGGCGCAAAGCATGACAAATACATTTTTTTTGTCGTGGGGCGGAAATTACATTTGAAACATAAAATAACAATAAATTTAATTATTTTTATGAGATCATTCTGTACTTTCACCAAACAATTTTATAAACAAAACGAACCTCAAAATATGACAAATGCAGTTTTTTTTTTGGGGGGGGGCGGGGGAGGATTATATTAGAAATATAAAATTACGTATAATTTCATTTAATTGTTTTTGCAATTAATTTGAAATGAAAGTTTTTTGAAATAATTTGAAACAAAAGTTGTAATGATTTATTTTTAATTATTTTTTTTTTGGGGGGGGGGGAGATGTCTTTCAATGTGCTCAATATTCGGAGAATAGTTTTTTCTCTTTGTAGCCCTTCTGTGGAAATATGTGGTGGAGAGGGTATAACGTACTTCTTTTTGGGGGCGATTACATTTGCATGTTTGCATCCGTTCTTTTATTTTATTATGGAGGTATCCACGTTGCCCATAATTAAAATTATTAGTATACAGGTGTGCTTCAAACGAATCTTCATGTCAACCCAGGCAATGGTGGGTACCCATGCTAGTATATATATATATATATGTATAATATGCATATATATAATATATATATATATATATATATATTATACTATATTTAATTATCATGTGTGTATATAAAAGAAATAATATATTTATATATACACATATGATAATTAAATATAGTATAATATACATATATATATGTACAATATATTATACTGTATTTGATTATCATGAGTGTATATAAATAAAATGATATATTTATATATATATATATATATATATATATGTGTGTGTGCATGTGTGTGTATGTGTGTGTGTGTGCGTACGTGTGTGGAAAGAGAAATTGTGTATGTGAATTATATATTTTGTTCAACCTAGCATGTGTTAGAAAAGAAAGAACGCAAGCAAAAGAAAATGAAATAAGAATTAGCTGAATCGTAGGAGATCAGTAATGAAAACGAAAACATTCAGCGCCGTCCAGCTTAAAGTGTAACTCATTCACAGGAAATTGCGTACCGGAAGGTCATTCTTTAACCCTATTTTATGGTTTTTAGATTAACTGTTATACATGGAATCATATAAGAATGACGTGGTAGAAAGAGAGAGAGAGAGAGAGAGAGTGAGAGAGAAAGAGAGAAAGACTTTAACAACATCAATTAGAATGCCAATAATAATAATAATAATAATAATAATAATAATAATAATAATAATAGTAAGGGTTATAGTTATAATAACACCAACAAAATAGTAATAATGATATTAATAATAATAGTGATATGAGATACCTTTAATAGGTTTCCAAACATTTTAGTGCGGTCATTTTTATTGATAGTACATTGATCCCCTTCGAAGTAATTTCATTTCTCTGCAATTGACTTGTTGTACCGTTCTAACAACATCTGTAAGCTCCCAAGGAAGTCCTCGTGAGTGACTTGCTCTTCTTCACAGCATTTTCACCGTCTCAATTGTCTCACAACGACAGCCTCTAAAGTTTTCTTTGAGCTTAAGGAAATAACCAAATGCCACAGGGAGTAAGGTCTATACTAGAGGAAAGGTGAGAAACTGTCTTGATGGCCATCTTGGTCAAATAGTCGGTGACAAGAATAGAGTTGTGGACCGCATTTTTAGGAAAACTTTGCGGAAATCTTTAGCCTCTTCAGTTCATCGTGAATAATTATGTGTACACTTGCAATACTGACATAAAACAATGCACTTATTGTCTCTATAAAATCACGGCGATCCTTATTATGACATTATTTATTTGGTCAATCGGGTTTGTATTATTGTGCACATAGATTCGAAAAAGTTGTCAAAAAACAAATATATCACAAATAAATGTTATCAAAGTCAAGATAAGTTACTTTTCTACCTAACTGGATATGTTTTTAGTGTTTTTTTTATTCAATGTAACATGTTTATTCAGCTCGAAAGACATACAGTGTTTACCGATGTATTGGAAAATTCAAGGTGGCGCTTCACTCCCTCTTTAATACGATAAGTTTGGGAAAAGGTGTTATAAATAAAAATCTAGACAAACACTATTACAAACCCGCCGAATATACGTCAAGCTATGTCACAGAAACATATATTGAGCGGATTTGTAACAGTATTTTATCCAGTTTTCTATTTATAACACATTTTCCCAAACTTACTGTGTTAAAAATAGTCAAACGCCATCTTGAATTTTCCAATATATCGGTAAACACTGTATGTTTTTCGAGCTGAATAAACATGTTATATTGAATAAAAACACGAAAAATATATCCAGTTTGGTAGAAAAGTAACTTATCTTGCCTTTGATGACATTTATTTGTTATATATTTGTTTTTTGACAACTTTTTCGAATCTATGTGTATAGTAATACAAACCCGGACAATAACGTTCTGACTTACTTACTCCTTCCACACCTCTAATGATCCCTCACATATTCCTTGCCTTCCTTAAATCCTTTATGCCACTAAAAGCTACTGCTCGATTGATCGTCCAAAAGCAGTCCGAAACATTCCATACGTTTCTGTAACATTTTTTTTTAAGTTTAAGACATAATTCTATTACATATCGTTCTTCTAAAGTGTCCTCACGTCTAGATTGCATATTTGAAACTTACGAGCTGTGACAATCAGGCTTTAGTAGGGTGTATTACAATTCCCGCTGTAGCTGCTCATTTGAACCTGAGATAACAAAAAGAGATTAGTCATCTCATAAAATGTATAGCTATAGCATACGTAATACTCAGGAGTCTACGGCAATTTAAAATGTCTGCACAAAAAGTCTGCAAACTTATTGAAGGCACCTCATATTTATAGCAATAATAATGGTTGTAATAATAATAATAATAATAATAATAATAATAATAATAATAACAAAAACAACAGAAAATAATTCATGTTATAATACCAGCAGTAATAGCAAAAACATAAAAGTGAAGGTTATAATAATAATAATAATAATAATAATAATAATAATAATAATAATGAAGAACACCGAAGCTGCATATCTACAAGTTCTACACCCCCATCATGCACCCCCCATAGCTTCACCACCGCTCAATAAAAAAAGTGATATCAAAGAGCTGAGAAGGTTCAAGAAGGATTGAAAGACCGAGGAGAGAGCGCCAGCTAGACCTCGGTTGGACAAGCGCAAAGAGAACTGGGACTTTGGGGAGGCTTAGTGCCACTCAAATTCCAGTATAAACCAATGGCCACTGCCGGCGAGAAATCAATGGTAAGCGGCTGTTGCGATGACGCAAATTCATTTGCAAATACTATCGAAGGAGGTGGAGAGAACTGGACGTCTGGTGAGACTTATTGTCACTCAGCCTCCAGAAAACACCACAGGTTTCCAATCAGATCGTTTGTTGACTTGTGTGAAAGCTCCATGTGAGCCAATAATAATAATAATAATAATAATAATGATAATAATAATAATAATAATAATAATAATAATAATAATAATAATGACAATAATAATAATAATAATTGCATCTTGAACACCGATACAAATGGTGCAGTACTAGAAAACAGGAGTCACAGAATCTCATGTGACATGAATATACAAATAGATAAACCTATTCAAGCAAGAAGACCGGATGTCATAATAGCTAACAAAAAGAAAAAGTCCTGCAATCTTAGATTTCGCCTTTCAAACGTATCCCATAGTGAGGAGACAGAAAAGTAGAGCAAGTACACAGAATGGACCACTGAGCCGAAAGTGGATGTCTAAGATGAATAACGCCAAGATAACGTAACTAACAATCCTGATACTTTGAAATAGAATGTGAGAAATTGAAATCAGATGGGTAGCTAACAAGATACAACGGATAAGAATGCTAAAATCGGTCGAAATATTCAGGAAAATCCTTGAATGCGGAAATTAATGCACATGAGATATAGGCGCAAGCAAGACATATACAGACTGCGACAAATGTAAAACACACACAAAAATGTCACATGGAATCATGAAAACTGACATTGTATAATTGTAAGTTAACCTTGGCACCACAATTCTACCCTCCCCCCCAATTGTAGTGTCGACATAAAGCGGCACCATGCAAAATATTTATGGTGGATCAAGGAGGATGGAAAGACCGAAGAGAATAAGCACTTTTCAGACCGCCATTGGATGAGTCCAGAGAGGACATGGACTTTGGGGACGCTTATAGCCAACAAAATCCCAGTGAAGACCAATAGTCGCTAAGAACGAGTAATCAATGGAAAACGGCTATTGCGATAACATAAACTAATTTGCAAAGGTTATTGAGAGAGGTTTGAGTATTGGAAATCTGGGAGATTTGTTGACACAAAGACTCTAGAGAACATGATGGATTGTTCCTAAAGAGGACTTTTTGATGATAGCCTCTGTGAAAATTCTTCCTAAGTATTTTATTATTATTATTATTATTATTATTATTATTATTATTATTATTATTATTATTATTATTATTATTATTAATGATAATTATAATAATAACAACAACAAAAATTGTCATAAAAACAAGCATCTTCCAAGGAGATTCACTATCACCATTACTGATCATCATAGCCATGATGCCTCTGAAAAATATACTGAGAAAGTGACAAGCTGTGCACAAATTCTTTAATACAGAGAAAAAAATGAACCACCTGATGTACATGGACGATTTGGATCTTTTTGCAAAGACCGAAATGAACTAGAGACACTAATAAACATTACAAGGATCTTCAGTCAAGATATCCGAATGGAGTTTGGCATGAAAAATGCACACTACCCAACCAAACGGAGATAAAGACACAAGAAGGAACAGCACGCCTATAGATACATGGAAGTTCTGGAAGCAGACACTATCAAAGCAACAGAAATGAAAGAGAGAATTGGGAAGGAATACCTCAGGAGAACAAAAAACTCCTGAGAACTAAAAATATATAGCAGAAACTTAATAAAAGGTATAAATACATGGGCAGTGTCACCAGTAAGATACTCTTGACCGTTCATAGGATAGACTAAAGAAGAACTGAGGCATTTCGATCAGAAGGCAAGGAAACTCATGACTATGCACAATGCACTACACCCAAAGGACGATGTTGACCGACTCTACGTGAAAAGGATAAAAGGCAGGAGAGGACTAGTTTGTAAAAAAGACTGTGTTGAATAACACAATAAAGAATTAGAAAAATACATAATGCAAAACACTGAAATGATAATCATGGCAACGAGGACCCTGAAAAAAATTAGAAAACAGAGCGACAAAAGACAGGACGAGAAAAACATGGGGAAAGAAACAACTACACAGAAGATTTATAAGGAGGACAAAAGATGAGAATAACGAAAACACTTGGACATGGATGCGAAAAGAACACTTAATCCGAGAAACTGAATCCCTAATAACTGCAGCAACAGATAACGCGATAGGAACCAACCATATCAAAGCAAACAGCAAATACAGAATCTGTGGACAATGAGACGAAACGATAAACCATATAGTAAGCGAATGAAGTAAACTGGCCCCAAATGAACACAAGAACAGGCACGACCGAGTGTGAAGAGAAGTACACTGGGGATTATGCAAACAATAGCATCCCATACGTACAGACAAATGGTACAAGCATAAACCGGAAACAGTACTTGAAAACGAGAATCATAAACTCCTATGGGACATGGACATTCAAACAGATAAACCTACCCAAGCAAGAATACCGGGTGTCGTAATAATTAGCAAAAAAAAAAAAAGTTCTGTCAAATCATAGAATCGGTTGTTCCAGCTGACCACAGGTTGAATACCAAAGAAAAGGAGAGACAGGGCAAATACACAGAGCTAGCCAGAGAGCTGAAAGGAATATAGATGATGAGGAAAATAAGGATAATACCTATAATAGTGGGAGCACTCGGAACAATTCCGAAAAGCTTTGAAAAAAAGAATGACAGAAATTGGAGTACGAAGAATGGTTGGAAAGATCCGAGTACAACAATGCAATAGCTGAAATATTAAGGAAACTCCTTGAATGCGGAGACTAATCCACTTGAGCCACATGAGCGGGCCAGACAAACTGCTACGGAGACAAAACACAAAAAAAGCGTTACATGGAACCAAGAACGTTAAAACCGCGTATCTGCAAGTCCATTGTCCCCTCCACCATCTCCTTCCATTGCCTCATCACCAAGAGCGATACTAAATAGCCAAGAAGGGTCAAGGAGGATGAAAATGCCCTAGAAGAGAGCACTGACCAGATCTCCGCTCGACAAACGCGAAGCGAACTGGGACTAATGGCTCCTGCCAGCGAGAAACTAAAGGTAAGTGGCTGTCCCGATAAGGCAAATTTATTTGCAAATTTTACCGAAAAAGGTGGAGAGTAATGGAAACCTGAAGATGCTTGTTGTCACTCAACTTCCAGGGAACACCACAGGTTATTGTCAAGGAGATATATCTGATGACCTGCGTGAAAGCTCCTTGTGAGTAAATAATAATAATAATAATAATAATAATAATAATAATAATAATAATAATAATAATAATAATAATAATAATAAATCAGAGAAACAACCGGAGACAAGTGCGCCGACAAAACCTGAATGGGAAATAAGACTAGAAACCCAAATACACAAACATAAAAAAGAAACCAAAATGATCAACAGGAAGAGAGCAATGTGGAGAAAACGGAATATTGGAAATGTAACTGACAGGTAGAGGCTAAGCAATAAACATGAAGAACTGGACCAAAAAATATAAGCAAAAGAAGCGAGATTGAGACGATATAGATATAAATCTGAACAATGCAAACAAAACAGAACATTTGAAACTAATGAAAGCCAATTCTACCAATATGTGAACGGAGGAAAAACAAAAACAGAACAACCAAATACATTTGCAAACGCTATCGAAGGAGGTGGAGAGAGCTGGACGTCTGGGGAGACTTGCTGTCAGCTTCCAGAGAATATCACAGGTTTCCAATCAGATCGTTTGTTGACTTGTGTGAAAGCTCCATGTGAGCCAATAATAAAATAATAATAATAATAATAATAATAATAATAATAATAATAATAATAATAATAATAATAATAATACATTTTAATTTAATTTAATGTGCAAATCATCATTGAAGAAGATAGCATAGACCTAAGAACGCATTTATAACGTCTGTTCTTGTCCTTCATAGACGTGTGAAAATGCACAATGCTTCTCATCTAATTGAGAGGTAAACGCTATCTCTGTGACGGAACCACAGGTAAAACCATTATAGGCTCGGTCTAGCCACAAACATCAAAGCATGAACTATGGATAAATTAAAAATATGCGCAACCCAGAAGAAAGATTTGGGTGTCATAGTCGGCGGGTGCTCCCTCGCTGAGCGTTCGTGTTTGTTGGAAGTTTAAAATCTGGAATAAGAGACTTACAACCGGCATGCAATGAGAAAGAGTGCAATTTGCATAGAGAGAAATCATTATTTTCTGAATCTGCGAATCGGACGTGAACGTTATTTCTATAAGTTTATGATCAGTTAATAAGGGTGACGTGGCAATGCAAGTCTACTGTGTGTAATTTTACGTGGTGTAGAGTGGGAGCGGTGGGAGCAATTATGAATTAGAGGGAAAAATAGGAAATCAAATGATATTGACGGTAATGATGATTTCTCTCCTAGTATTAATTGTAGGATTTTATTACAATGCCTAAATCAGTCTAATATTAAATTGTATAGTTACATAATGTAGTGGATAATCGTCTAGGCATAATAAATTCTTATGTTGCCTTCGGTAATTTGGTCTAGAAGGGGAATTCCTGCAATCAAAATTTATATATAGGATAAAAATGGCACAGGTAAAAATGGCACGAGTACATTAATAGGACATAATGTCACAAGTAGAAGATATAAGTGAAAATCGTAAATATTGGTTATAAGACATAAAGGGAAATTATGTTGTCATATTCAAAAGAAAATTATTAAAATACATTTAAACGTAAATGAAAACTCATCACCTCCTTCACCTGTTACCCCACATTCCCAAAAATGAAAAATCTACGTTTTACCGCTAAGGCATTTTACAATCGGAATTAGAATCGGTAATCGTATCGGAATCGCGAATTTCGAACAGAATTGGTAATCGTATCAGGATTAAGCATTTAGAACTGAACTCGTAATTGTATCGGAATCGAGTGAAATATTACAATCGTCTAATCACTCGTGCTTTTACAGTAAAAAGGAAGCTAAATGTAAATCTAGCGAGGGATGGTCTCTTCATTATGCAGATGCTCAGCTGTGTTTTAATTCCTGATAATCCCTATAAAACATTCACTACTGATGCAATTCTCTATCTATATAAAAGTACGCCCAAGGATGGAGTACTGCTGCCATATCTGGGCAGGAGCTGCTAAAAACAGCCTATCCTGCCTTGACAGAGTACAGAATAGATTTTGTGGCTTAGTGGGGGATGCCCTTTTCTCTACCCTGCAACCCCTCTCCCACAGAAGAGACGTTGCGAGCCTATCCTTGTTATATCGTTATTTCCATGGCAGGAGCTCGTCTGAACTCCAATCTCTGGTACCCCCTCGCCAATCCTTCACGAAAAACACCCGACTAGCTGAATCCAGTGTGAAAGATTTCCCCCACTCTTTATCTGTGCCTAAATCAAAACGTAGATTCCATGAACAAAGCTTCTTTCTCAGAACTGCACGCCTGTGGAACTGTGTTCACTCTGCCTGCTTCCCACCTGACTACAACTTGGATGTCTTCAAGTCCAACGTTAACAAATTCCTAATGAACCGCCCTCTTAAGTAAACTCTTCATTAAATCTCCACACTAACGTACTGTACTTGCAATAACCCTTATCCCTGAGTGGCTTCCGGGTCTTGATAAGTGGTGACGACAGTGTAAACAAAAAAAAAAAAAGAGAAAGAACTCATACAGCCTTACACCAAAAGTGCATTTGACAAGTTTTATTACGACACACGCAGATGAACCTGCCGTCTAATATCAACAGGAGGCGTTGAAATAAATGTTTCTGATTAGAGCATAATTACACCATAATATTTGACTTTTGCATTGTGAACTTTAATTCAAGCAATTATATGAAAAAAAATTTTTTATATAAAATCAACAGTAGGTTCTCTACAGTGTAATGTAAACTGCAATATATTGTTGACTAAGTCACTGTGGTTAGGCATGCAAAGCTTTTTTTTCCAGTTGCACCGCGGCGGGCCCACGACTAGAGCAGGCCATTAATCTGTTTGACTGGAAAATGGTCTATTGAACGGATTTCGATGATAATAAAAGTATTGAAAATGTAGAACATTCATTGATGCCAATTTAATCCCGGTATATGTCGGATATCCCTGCTAGTAACAATTAATCAACTATATATATATATATATATATATATATATATATATATATATATATATATATATATATATATATATATAACAAAAAGTAATAATTCTAATCGCGGATGATTATTTTCTCAGTCGTTTAAAACTTAAAAAAAATACTTTCTCTTAAAAAATATAAGAGGGTTGTCAGTGTCAATCATTTGTCTAATGTTCTTCGACATCGCTGGCATGAAGTACTCTTTCTTCTCCATCGAAACCGTTCGTTAATTTACACACCTGCGCTGTGATCAACCCGTTGGTTAGCCAAATTGCGTATATATTAGTCCCAAGGCAACGATTGTTCCATCCTAAAGCATTTGCTGGGATTTGATTATAAACGAAAACAATCTAAAACGTGAAAAAAAAAACGTGTTGTTCAAATAATACGTTGGAAAGAGAATGTACACTGATATAAACAACCATTGAAATCATAAAAGATCTCTTCCTTTAATCTATCTCTCTCTCTCTCTCTCTATATATATATATATATATATATATATATATAGGATATAAAGGATAAACCACTAGTAGCTGTAGGTATTTATGAATTATTATAATAAATGATAATGTCAGTCCCTTTAAGAAACTCGTTTCTTGTTGAGCACTTTCAGTTGAAATAAAAGTCGGTCAATTTAGCTCTTATGCTCAGATTATGATATAATGATTAGATCACTCTGACAAACGTTAAAAACAATTAAAAATAAATGTTTAAATTTCAACAGTATTTCTCGCGGTTAATGGTGGCCGAATGGATTAGGTAAGGAAGCCAGAGATGGCTTTTGTTGCCGGGTTCGTATCTATCGACCGAGCTTAATCGTGACACCTTGCACTGATAATTCCAGAAAAGATGAAACACTAGTGCCGCTAGGTATTTAATAATTCTGATAGTAAAAAAAAAAAAAATCATATATATATATATATATATATATATATATATATATATATATATATATATATATATATATATATATATATATAAGAACTTAAATTTTCGCCCATTGCCACTCATGGCCAATTTTCTCTCCTCAAAATTTGAAAGGGTCTGGAACCTTTTTAATTTTTGTACACACACACACACACAAAGACATGCGCACACACACACACACACACATATATATATGTGTGTGTGTGTGTATACACACACATATATATGTGTGTGTGCGTGTGTGTGCGTGTGTTTTATATATATATACACACTAGTGATTGTAGGTATAAAAAATTAATTATATTTATTGGAAAAAATATTTTAGTTATAATCCCATTTGAGAAGATTAAAGTACCCCCCTATTTATAAATTGAGAGTTAATCGTCCCGTTAAGATATACACATCATTCCAAACTTCCTGCTTGTTGAATGCTATAATAGCTGATTACTTATTACAAGCCCGCTTACATGACTGCATTTCTTTTAATTGGGCATCACCACTTCTCGAGGCTCGAAGGCAACTCCAATATAAGTGTTAATGAATAGAAGATGGTAATGTAGTAATTTCTAATGTTGTACATTGGGTAGAATTTGATTATTTATCGGGATGGCTCAACAAAAAACTTGTTTACATTTGCTTTGAAGGGTACACTGTTGTATTCAGCCGGGAAGCAGTCTGGCGGAACAGTGCTTCACAGGCGGGCAGTTCTGGGGAGGAAGCTTTGTTCCTGGAATCTGTGTTAAGAGTTGGGCAGAGAGAGAGAGAGAGAGAGAGAGAGAGAGAGAGAGAGTGGAGGAAATCGTATATATTGGTTGTAGCTAGTCAAGTGTTTTGTGTGAATGTTTGGCAAGAGGGACCATGCATTTGAATTCAGTCGAATACTTGCCATGTTCTCAAGATCAGAAAGATCTTAGTCATTGTTGGCATTTGAAGTGTTGCCATAGATTGTGGTGTCGTCTGCATAAATGTCTACGAATGATCAAAGAATGTGATTTGGGAGATCATCGATGAAGATAAGGAGGAGAGTTGGGTCCATGATGAAATCTTGAGGGATGCCAGCGTTAATAACATGAGTTTCTGATTTCTGCTTATTAATGACTACTCTTATAAGACTATGAAAGAGAACAGATTTAATTGAGAATACATTTCCAGTTATTCTATAACTGGCGATTTTGTGAAGTATCCTTTCATGCTATACTCTATCAAAAGCCTTTGATATGTCAAGAGCTATTGCCCTAAAAAAGAAGCCTTTTTTGAGAGATTCACTACTCCTGTGTGATACAACATTTAGTATATCAGCTGTAGATCTCGCAGAACGGAAACCATATTGGATGTCACTGAGTAGGTTATTTTTGCTGAGATGATTGACCACTTCTCTGCTTATAACAGATTACAGTAACATTATCATGATATAGGGGAGACTGATTGGTCTGTACTGAGAAACAGGTAACCGATCTCGAAAATTTTAAATAAAGAGGCATGGTGATGAAGGTTTTCATGGTATTTGGAAGTAATTCTGCTTTGTAAGTATGGGAGCTAGTTCCTGTTGAAGTTGTATTAGTACTAGGATTGGAATGCCATCGAGGTCAGTTGCTTTACTGGAATCAAGGATTTTCATCACGTACATATATATGTATGTTGCATAGTGTGTTTCCAGTGAAAGGTGGGGAATGGGTGTAGGCAACTCTGGTCGCAAAAGGTAAGGATTTGCGACAAAGTTCTTGGCAAAGAGTTTTGCTTTGTCAGATGCTGACGAAATCACCTCAGATCCATTGATGAGGGTAGGAATAAAGGGCACTCTTCTGTTCAGGACCCTGTTTGTTATTCACCAAAACTGGTGGGAACCAAGCCGCTGCTTTTATAATTTACGTACTGAGTATACGAATCTCTTGCATTCTTTTTATTACTCTTTTACAATAGTTGCTGGCAGTCTTAAATGTGCCTTTGGTTTCATTACACCTATTATGTTGGAAGCAATGAAAATAGTGATTTCTGTACGCAATGGGAGCGGCACATGTTGGGTATGAAAAACGGCTGGCTGTTGGGCTTTTGCTAGAATTTCTTGAAGAGTATGAAGCGGTCTATACCAATAATAGCCCATACAGTCAGATCAGATACAATCGAGCACATGGTCTTTTTTACATGCAGAGTAGAGGTATATGTAATATAAATGTTCGAAAGTTATTCCAATCAGTCACAGGGTATCGATATACTGTACGATGAAGAGGTACATTTGAGGCTTTATTGCATTAGGATTTTATTTTAATCGAGACACCTGAGTGATCGAAAGATCCCAATGGAGAGATAATGGCAAGTGAGCAGATTTCTGGGCGGATTGTAAGATAAAGGTCAAGGATACTTGCACACTGTCGGTCGGTGTCGGGCATACGGGTGGATTCGTAAACAATGTCTGTTAGGCTATAGGTAATCGAGAAATCATCACAGTATCTTCCCTAATCATCGCTTTTGTTTGACTGGAGTAGCCAATGAATGTTAGCCGAATGATGCCTAGACAGAATATGGTCATTTTTCTCAGAGATAATCTCTATAATAGTAACTCGCTGTTATAGTTACATAAGTATTTTTAATTTACTTCAATTTAAATGTTAATTCTTTGTGGCTGAGGGGAAAGAACGCTATCCCCCAAAAACCAAGTTTGGCTTTGTTCAATGAGTTCGAATCCCGCAACCAACACGAATTATAACTCCCTGCACTGATATCGCATAAGCATGGAATAATTGAGTATTAAAGTATAAAAATAAATATCTATTAAAAAGTGATATATATATATATATATATATATATATATAAATATATATATATATATATATATATATAAATAAAACATTTAAGAAACTCGTTATTTATCGTTGGGCACTTTGAATTAAAAAGTCTGTCAATTAGCTTTTATGCCAGATCCTTATATAATGATTAGATCACTCTGGCTGACGTTAAAAACTTTAAATGAAATAAATGTTTAAAATATAAAGGCATTTCTAGCGGTTAAAGTAGCCGAATTGATATGGTACTTGCTAATTAAGCCAGAGATGACTTCTGTCGCTGGGTTCGAATCTATTGACTGGTGTTAATCATGACATCATGCATTGAAGATTCCAGAAAGGATGAAACAGTAGTGTCTTTAGGTATTTAATTAATACAGTAAATAATTATATATATATATATATATATATATATATATATATATATATATATATAGGGAGGCAGGGAGGCAGAGAGAGAGAGAGAGAGAGAGAGAGAGAGAGAGAGAGAGAGAGAAATACGGAGGAGGTGTGATACTTGAAAAGATCTGAATCATTGGGTCCAACATTGAAATCGATTTAAATTGTATATAAAAGAAACATATAGTTTGCAAAGCTAGTTTAATATGAAAAAAATATAAGAAAATACAAATATGGCTTCCTTCTGCCCGCTTATTCTATGTCATTCGATCTCTCTCTCCTACTTCCGCTATATCCCCGCGTCTGTTGCGAGCTTCCCTTGATTTTAATTGTTTATATATAGTTCTTTTTTGTATTTGTTTTTAAATTTATGTTTCATTAAATGTAGAATTAAATTTAATAATTGATTGTATTTACCGGCAATTTGTTTAAAAAAAAATCTTTTTGCCATGTTCCCCTATAAACAAAACATATTATCACATGAACTGAAAAAGGGGTGCAATTTGGGAACATTTTTAGAGGGGATGAGCGAAATGTCGGTTTACCTTACCTATAACTTTCTGCATGTCAATAAAGTTACAAAAGTAAGTAGCTGGGTAGGAATTCCAAAATCTAGCAGTCCAATAAAAGAAACTATTTGAATAAAAGGCTTTCCAGCATCTGAGACCTCTACGGTGAAGGTGTGGGATTTCGTTGCTAAACCGGTTTCGAAAAAGTATATACGTATAAGTTCATCAGAGCACATTCTATTAAAATACTTGTAAAACAAGCACAAGGATTAAACATTGCGGCGATGAGACAGGAGTTGGGGCTTAGTTTACAATGCAGGACCTATTAGATTTAAGACTGTTTTTCTGACCCTAGTCTAAAGGGAAGAGAGTATTGGTGTATGCACTAGCACAGATTTTACAACAATACTCCATGCTAAGGCGAATGGTGGTTTTGTAGAGTTAGAAGATACATTCACGTAAAAGTAATTTTCTTGTACGGTAGAGGAAATCCACTTTTTTTATTCTTGAAGCAGCATTTCCATCTCCTCAATGTACATGTTCCAATTGATGTAGTTTGTGAATGTTAAACCGAAAGGTTTAATGAAAGAGCTCTCGGGTAGAGTGTTATTAATCATAGCTATCGGCGGTTGAGAAGCCTTATTGTTAAACGAAAGAAGCTCAGTCCTTTTAGCATTAAAGTTAACATCGTTTTACGGGCCCAATTCTACTACGAACCGGAATTCGTTTCCTAAGGATTCTGCGATCGCTTTATAAGTGTACATACATTTTCTATTATGCTTATTATAGAGCAGTGTGTCATGGGCAAATACACCGATTTCACAGAGAGTGTTATCAGTGAGGTCGTTTGTGAATATCAGGAATAATAGAGATCCAAAGATCTCCCCCTGGTACCCCCCCCGCAATAATAGTCTTCTGTTTGAATGCACGTTAACATTCGATCCTGGTAGTATATGCATATTCATTTCTTGTAATTTAGATATATATTGTGTGGGATTTTGAACTATTATGTATATATATATATATATATATATATATATATATATATATATATATATATATATATATATATATATATATATAATAAAAAGGAACAAACCGTATTATGTGGAGAAAACGTGGAGGTTTCTATAACATAGCGCCATTAATAAGTAAACTGTTATTAAAAGAACATTATTTAACTGTAGACACAGGTTAACTTTCTCACACCATTCAAACACACCCTGTAATAATTAACACATAATCTCAATCAATAAATTACATAAAAAACACTCATTTCATTTCTGTTACAAACTTATATTTGAATTTCAACAGATATATCTTTTTTCCCAATAAGAATTTAAACTTGCGATCATAGTTTTAAAATTAAATTAACGACTATATGAAGTCACTAAAATTTCCTTCTCTTTAACAGCGCCAGCCCCCCTTCCTCCTTTTTGAATTTCCAACATAAATTTTCCGTTTCTCTGAAATAGAACTGCGTCACACTGTGCACGTGAAACATTTTCAAATATTTTGTACTGGTATATTTTTTGGTTTCTTAATCTCATTCATCCAGAGATAGTCTCGAAATAAAGACGAAACGTTGATGAACACATAATACGGTTTGTTCCTTTTTATTTTCTCTATTTTGTCTGAATACTATTTCCATCATTTTCATCATATATATATATATATATATATATATATATATATATATATATATATATATATATAGTACTAAAGTTGAAAAAAGTACTTGGGTATCATCAGTTAGAATCGGAACCAAAACTTTTAGCTCTCCAGATGAATTCGCTAACACGTGAGTTAACCTGTCAGACAGATAGCAAAGCTATAAAAATAAACCACTTTTAGCTATAGTTAATTTAGGCGTGCGCAAACTAAAAGGATGGTTGGCAAGTTAAAATGAGCATTTTGCGTTTCAAATTGACCACTTCTGTATGCTTTATTCAATCATCCAAACAAAAATTTGACTCATAATAAACAATCCTTGGTGTATTGATTACTATTTTGTGTTAATTTCAGTGTTATGTGACTACCAGTTTCAGAATTTCTCGGTCAAATATGTACACACAGACACTTACTGGTTTATTTATGTAGATGGATTGTGTTTACTTTTCGCGGCACTTTCAGAAATTCTTACTTAAAGAATTGTTTGCTTTTAATAAATGTCGCTATTTATTATTTTTATGATTCATTAAATAATTTCAAATACAGGTTATGGTCGTATTTACTTTGATTACATTTTTCTTTTTTTTTGTTTCAACAGTTATTATAAAAAAAATGAGACAGAGAGAGAAAGAGAAAGACAGGTGTGAATTGCTGTTAACAATTGGAAATTGTATTGTTGACAATCTGTAATCTGGGTATGCTATCTGAACTGATCTATGGTGACCCTGATATCGTCGTTGACCGTAAGAATCGAACTGACTTCTCGAACTTAAACCAGACGCAACAAGTAATTGTCATTGACAAATTTCTTCTAGCGGGGGGAAACGTGGCTCACCTTGATTGACTATCGAAGGGGTTGCATCTTACACCTCTAACATTAAAAGAAAAATTTTAAAATTGGTGCACGGGTGATTTTGGCAATCAACCAGTAGAGAGTAGAAAGTCGAGAAATTAAGAATTCTCGAAAGAAGAGCAGTAGGGTTAGAAGCAAACCACTCGATCGACGGGCCGACCCTTCTAGAAAAACAAAGCCCGAAAACTCGTAATTCTGACCAAAAATCTCTTGATACGAGAGAAGAGAAAAGATACTCAGAGCATCCTTATTCGCCGATCCCATGAGGGAGAACTAAATCGAAGTATTTCAACGCCAAATCACCGGGAGAGTAAGCGAGAGAGATAGGCACTCACCCGACTAGCAGCAAAATTCCACCTCCTCATTGTAGAGGTTCTTAAATGCCGGAAGATTTTTCTACTCTACTCTTTCCTTGAACAACGATTTCGAATTCTATGTCTGCCCTCCCCTATTGGCCATACAAACGTGTATAAATTTAAATGTAATGTGAACAAATATCTTGTTTGTAACTCTTCACTTTAGTTGCCTTCTATAAATCTCGCCCACTTATGTTTCAGTGGTAAACATCTTGCTTCGTTGCTCCCCAACAAGGTTTATCTCCCCAAAGTTGACTCCTATCACCACTAGCTCCTTACGCTTTAGTGGTAATATGTCTCGTTCGAGGGAATGAAAGTAAAAAAAAAAAACTTTAAAAAATAAGTAGCACGTATTTTGAATTCTGACACGCACCAAAGTAAAACCTCAAAGGTTTCTTTTCGCCCCCTTTTTATCAGATGTTATGACCACTTTTATATCCTGTTCCTCATCAATAAACATAAACCCCCAATTGTGCCTAGGAAAAGGTGTGGTTGTTGAAGGGACAAAAACAAAAACAAAAAAAAATGCACTCTTACTGAATATGTTGGTAGGCCTGACTGTCTATAATTAAGTATCCCTATAAAAAACCGTTTGTGATTTTAAGTAGTATATGAACCTTCGTTTGATTTATGTTTTGCACCAAAATTCTACAGCAAAAGTCGAATATAATAGAACAGCGTAATATAGATATTAACTTTCAAATTAACCTTTCTGATCCCTTTGGATTACAAAGCTAAATACTCCATTTTTTCTATTTGTTCTTGAATAAATTGCGAATGACCTTATATGTTAATTGGCACCCGAACACAAAGGGATTAAAGCTCAGTCGAGCACTTTAGATGTAAGTTATCATAAATTTATTGATCATAATCTTATTGATCCTAATCTTATAAAATATAACGATGTTTATTCTGTGAGCAAATATATGTCCGAGATCCGAGTGTCTCTTAATTCTCACGGATCCCGGAGTCGCTGCGTTATTTCATAGAATGTGTTTGAGCAAAGAATAGATTGGCGGCTCCTACTCCTCTACTGAATTCAGAGCACATGGTCTTATGAAATAGTCATTCATTTGGATTGGCCTGGCTCAATGTTGCTTAACTTCGGTTATCTAATGTGGACCTTAACTTCAGTGGTCTAACGTTAACGTGCAGTATTAAAGGATCTGTAAGGCAGACAAGAAATCCCGCCACTGTACTTTGTAGTCTTTCAAGGCAGGAAAGAGTATCCTGTACGGTATCTTCCAAGATGTAGCAACAGTATTCCATCTTAGACGTATCTGATTCTTGTTTGTAAGAAATAAATCTGGGTTTCAGGTCTTTGTCGTTTTCTGCTAAGTTAGCATGAATTTGAAACATATTTCATGAAATTATAGGTAAAAACAGTTTTAGAAATAATCAAATGTATGGACGATTTATGTAGAATTCGACCTGGGACTTGGAGTTTTAAACATAACACTGATATATTTGCGAAATTTTTAGATGACGATTATTTAAATTATCCGGACTACTGTTCTCATTCTGGATGTTATTCTCATAACGTTTCGCAATTCCCAACGCCACGCATCCAAATGCTGACGTTAGTGGGGCAGTTTATCTCAATCCATATATCTATAAAAGTGAACGTGTCTGTGTGTCTGTCTGTGTGTCTGTGTACATTTCCCTACGCAATAACTCTGTCAATTTTTAGTCTACAGACTCGAAATTTGATATACAGGGTACTGAGATTAGGGAAAATCTATGTGATCGATTTTCGGCCAGAAATTTGACTGTTAAGAGGTCAGAGTTCAACGATTTGACCTTTGAGAACTCTACCAAACTTCTCCGACAATTTTCGGTCTAAACACTTGAAATTTTAGATATAGCTTACTTGGACATGGATCTACCTAAATAACTTGATTTGAGCCCAAAAATTATATAAAATTGTTAAATAGAAATATTTATCTAATCTATCTATCTATCTATCTCTCTCTCTCTCTCTCTCTCTCTCTATATATATATATATATATATATATATATATATATATAGAGAGAGAGAGAGAGAGAGAGAGAGAGTAAGAGAGAGATAGACAACTGTTTCGCTGTATGGGAGGATTAATCGGAATCGAGAATCGTCAAATTGGAACTTTTTAGAGTATCGGAATCAGTATTGAAATCAGAAAAATGCACCCATTTTCTCATGCCAAGAGACGATTTTTTAAATTATTTATTTTTTATTTTTGTGTGCTTGAAATTTAATTTTCCATTGCTAATTGTAATGAGAAAGTGATAAATCTTTACTGATTTAAAAAATACCAACACAATTAAATCCTTTAGATCAGCCGATAAATGTATGTTTACGTTTGCGAAAATATGCGCATTAAGGGGTAAAAGTTGAACGATTTGACCTTTGATAACTCTACCAAAATCCTCCGACAATTTTAGGTTTAAACACTTGAAATTATAGATATAGGTTTATGGACATGAATCTAACTTAATAACATGATTTGAGCCCAAAACAATAAATTTTAAGGGGTCATAATAGGGGTCAAAGTTTTAAAAAAATTACCTCTGCGGTCTCTTCCAAATTACTCAGACAATTTCTGGTCTAAATATTTGAAATTTTACATAAAGTGTATTCAGAGATAGGGCAAGCTTTTTCATCAGTTTGGGTCGAAAATTTTTAGTTACCAATATAGAAATGTATGTATGTATATCTGTTTGCATGTCTGCCTTAAACTTTCAATAGAGGCGACGGATTTTACCAAGATCAGTATCGTTTTAAAGTTCGATCTTTCATACGACAAATATTGAAAAATTGGCTAAAAACATTAATATCTTCACCTTCAACTAGGCACTTTTCTACAGGGGGGGGTCACTTTTTTCGCTGATATTTTTTACTTTTAAAAAACGTTGCTTCCGGTTTGGCGTGGTCGTGCCAGCATAAAGTAAGGTTTTACCACGTTCTTTTCCTCCTTTGCGGTACGGGTTCGAGCCTGCCTTCCTACTACCACTTTTTTTTGCTCAACATACACATCCAAACACCCGGGCAACGCCGGGCTGAGATGCAAGTATATCTATAAAAGTGAACGTGTCTGTGTGTCTGTGTATCTGTCTGTGTACATTCCCCTACGCAATAACTTTGTCAATTTTAAGTCTACAGACTTGAAGTTTGATATACAGAGTACTGAGATTTGGGAAAATCTTTCTAATCCGTTTTCGGCCAGAAATTTGGCTGTTAAGGAGTCAAAGTTTAACGATTTGATCTTTGAGAACTCTACCAAACTCCTCCGACAATTTTGGGTATAAACACTTGAAATTTAAGATATAGGTTCCTTGGACATGGATCTAACTTAATAATATGATTTGAGCCAAAAACAATAAATTTTGAGGGGTCATAATAGGGACCAAAGTTAAAAAAAAAATGATCATTTTTTTTTTTTTGCTCAGCATACACCTCCAAACACCCGAGCAACGTCGGGCACTCATACTAGTATTCCATAATAATCTTTCACTTTATGATACAGCACCAAGTGAAAGATTTTTTCAGCAATCCGCCCCACTACGTCACTATGTTACACGAAAACGTACAATTAAATATTTTTAACGATCTCCATTTTAGACATATGGCCATATTTTATTTGCTGTAGAACAAACCAGAGTGAGTATAAAGTATCTAGAGAGTCGTTATCTTGTAGGACTAGTCTTGTAAATATTCGTAAACAAACTAGTAAGTGTTTGCGGAAATCAGAGATCAATGTGATAGGCGAACAATCGCAAAAAATTGGGTCCTTGTCTCATTAAGGGAAAGATTAAATGCTTCAAAATTAAAGATCGAATTTCAGTTTTAATTTCAAGATTTTAAAATAACCTGAAATGCTAACAATCGACTGAGTACCAACAAAAAAAAAGATAAAAGCTGTATGCAGATAGGTTGGATTTTTTCTATTTCTACTACCCTCTTCTCTACATCTTCAACCACGACAGTCAATACCGAAATGAACGACACGCAGGGATCTGTCTGAATCAGTAACAAAAACTATCTACACTCAGAAATTCACTGTGTTTTATGTCTTCGCGACTTTACGCTTATTCAAATGACTACGGATCTCGCTTTCGGTTCAGTTGCCCACACGCAGTGGCATTTCTGCGGAAAACCAGAAAAATTATCTCGCCAGAATAATTACGGAACATCTACCGGTTCTCTGCTGACGGTGCTGCGTGTACAGAGTTTGTTGCCAATTCGGGAATATTGTAAGATTATCATCACTAACTTTCACATTTGTGGCATATTGACGTAGAGGTAATCGACACAGACGTAGACTGATATACAAGCAAATGTCATATAAGTATAGGTTGTTTTTAAATACATTGGCTGGGTAGAGTGTATGTTTATAGATTTGTTTAAAACGTCTGCTGTTAAGCACGGTGCGAAATATCGCGAGGAAAGGAGAATGATTGTATAAAGTTGTTTAAAAACTCTCGACCTCGATTTTTAATTCATATATTTTTCTTTTTACATTTTACAGATCAGAAAACTGGATAAGCTATGAACAAACTTCGCACCAACCATGTCTTCACCATTCGCTAAAATTATCGTCATATTTTTTGCTGTTGCTGTTTTGTGGGGGGAATCGAATTTCTTTCCAACGCATATTAGACGTAAACGATCAATCATTAAGACGAGAAAGAAAAAAAAATAATAAAAAGAAAAAGTCAACTCAGCAAGTGTCAGCAGAAGATGAAAAGAAAAAAAGTTTTGTTTTTTTTGTTAACTGTTTTGTATGTTATTTTAAAGCAAGGACGACATAAATATACGTTTTTATAAGTAAATGTCTAGCAGGGCTATCCGGCGTTTCCCGATGCGTGGATGTAAAACAGTACAGATATAGAAGTATGCATACCTTCTTCTTTTTGTAATTTCTCCTCCTCCCCTTCTTCTTCTTCTTCTTCTTCTATTTCTTCTTCTTCCCCCTCTCCGTCTCCTCTTCCTCCTCCTCCCCTTCTTTTTCTTCTTTTTTTTTTTTTTTTTTTTTTTTTTTACAAAGGCATCACCACATTATCAAGGCCCAGAGGCCACTCAAGGATAAGGGTTAAAGAGTGTACAGTAGAAGTTGGTCAATATAGTAATCATTAGTAATGAAAATTTGGTAAATTTAATAACTTATATGGAACGGCTCATCAAGAACTTATTTACTTTAGACTTGAACAAAACCATATTGTAGTCAGCCGGAAAGCAGGAAAACGGAAGACAATTCCACAGGCGTGCAGTTCTAAGAAAGAAGCTTTGTTCATGGAATCTACGTTTAGGTTTAGGCACAGATAAAGAGTGGGGGAAATTATTGATAGTGTTTACAGCTAGACGAGTGTTTCTTGTGAAAGTTTGGCGAGGGGGGACCATAGATTGAAGCTCAGTTGAACACTTTCCATGAAAATAACGATACATCAGAGACAAACTCGCAACATCTCTTCTGTGAGATAGAGGTTGCAAGGAGGAGAAAAGGACATCTCCTACGAGGCTACGAAGTCTATTTTGAACTCTATCAAGGCAGGACAAGTTCTTTCTAGCAGCTCCTGCCCAGATGTGGCAACAGTATTCCATCCTTGGACGTACCTGGCTCTTATATAGATAGAGAATAGCATCAGCAGTGAGATATCTACTGGATCGATAGAAAGATCCCACCATTTTTCCAGCGGCCTTGGCAACAGATTTGATGTACGTGTTCCATTTAAGATCAGGAGTAATGGTCAAGCCCAGAAGCTTGTCAAAACTTGAGGCCTCCTGAAGACGAGAGCCATTCATTTCAATTGATGACAAATGTGGATTAGAATGTTGATGATGTAAAGAGAGAAGCTTGGTTTTAGATGCATTAAAAGTAACCAGCCACTCCTTTCCCCATTGTACTACGTGCTCAAGATCAGAGGAGAGAGAATTGGAGAGAACTTGCTCGTTTACTGTCTTAGATGTGGTACCATAAATGGTAGTGTCGTCAGCATAAATGTCTACAAATGATGTAAGGATATGATTTGGAAGATCATTAATGTAGATCAGGAAAAGAGTTGGGCCCAGGATGGATCCCTGAGGGACACCGGCATTAATATTGTGAGCTTCTGATTTTTGCCCCTCAACTACTACTCTTATGAATCTATCAGAAAGAAATGATTTAATAATTGAGAAGACTTTTCCAGCTATACCATAGCTAGCGATCTTATGAAGTAAACCTTTATGCCATACCCTATCAAAGGCTTTAGATATGTCAAGAGCAATTGCCCTAGAAAGATGTTATTTTAAAGCAAGGACGTCTTTTTTGCGTCCCTTTGAAGTATGGTGGCGTACAACAGTTCCCCACTTTTTCATGCAGTCCTTTGCTTTATTCTTTTATTATACGAGATCTTTCAAGCTGGACCAGTTGAGGAGTATCGAGCAAACAGGGCAGTGTTGATCAGATGGGCCTCCTTTCACATTTGTTCGCTTTGTTCTGTAGACCTATTTCGTCATAGCAAATTCTGATCGCCTCTTTCCTGTTTTTTTTTTCTATTAGAGCCAGAGTGAATGATGGCCACAAAAAGGGAGGATTTCCATGTCAATAGGAAGATGCATTGTGTAGCCGTCTGATACACTGCTGTAGTCTGATCCTTTCCTGGGAGGTTGTTAGGGGTTCGACGTGATTAAGAAGCTTCTGTTTTTGTTAACACACGCTCTCTATATCCCTCCCTTTTAATTCCTATCTAATCTTTCTGTCGACTTCCAACTACCATCTTGTTTGTTTCTTTACACGCTCCTACTCTATGTCTCTGTCTTTCTAAAATAGTTCAATTTATCTATCTATCTATCTATATATCTATCTATCTATCTATATATATATATATATATATATATATATAAGTGAAAATGTCTTTTTGTGTGTGTGACTGTGTACATTTCCCTACGCAATAACTCTGTCAATTTTAAGTCTACAGACTCGAAATTTGATATACAGAGTACTGAGATTAGGGAAATCGATGGGATCGGTTTTCAGGCAGAAATTTTGCGATTAAGGGGTCAAAATTCAACGATCTGACCTTTGAGAACTCTACCAAATTCCTCCGAAAATTTTTGGTCTAAACGCGTGAAATTTAAGATATAGATTCCTTGGGAATGGATCTAAATTAATAACATAGTTGAGCCCTAAACAATAAATTTAAAGGGGTCATAATAGGGATCAAACTTTGAAAAAATTACCGTTTTTTTTTTTTTTTTTTTTTTGCTCAGCATACACCTCAAAACACCAGGGAAACGCCGGGCACCCATGCTAGTATATCTATAAAAGTGAAAGTGACTGTGTATGTGTGTGTGTGTGTGTGTGTGTGTGTGTGTGTGTGTGTGTGTGTGCTTTTCAATACGCAATGACTCTGTCAATTTTAAGCCTACAGGTTCGAAAATGATATACAGGGTACTGAGATTTGGGAAAATCGATGTGATCGGATTTCGGCCAGAAATTTGGCTGTTAAGGGGTCAAAGTTCAACGATTTGACTTTTGAGAACTCTACCAACGTCGTCCGACAATTTTGGGTATAAACACTTGAAATTTAAGATATAGGTTCCTTGGACATAGATCTAACTAAATAACTTGATTTGAGCCCAAAACAATAAATATTAAGGGGTCATAATAGGGGTTAAGTTAAAAAATTGACCGTTTTGTTTTTTGTTTTGTTTTGTTTTGCTCTGCATACACCTCCAAACACCCTGGCAACGCCGGGCACCCATGCTAGTATATCTATAAAAGTGAAAGTGTATGTCTGTCGGTCTGTGTGTCAGTGTACATTTCCATACGCAATAACTCTGTCAATTTTTAGTCTACAGACTCGAAAATGATATACAGGGTAGTGAGATTTAGGAAAATCTTTGTAATAAGTTTTTGGCTCAAAATTTGGCTGCTAAAGGGTCAAAGTTCAACGATTTGACCTTTAAGAACTCTACCAAACTCTTTCGACAATTTTGCGTCCAAACACGTGAAATTTTGACTGGGTGAAAAACCAGCCTACAGAAAATGGACTCTGATTTATGAAAGTATGATAGGTTATGAAAAGGAATGGTTGTAATTAGATACCTTCGAATTTGGGGGTATCAAAACCAAAGCAAAATATGATGAAAGTAAAAATAAAATAGATAAACCC